>NC_074668.1:14089578-14253811 GCF_029448725.1 Salvelinus fontinalis
TTTCTGTTCCTGAGCTTTACAGAATGTTAAGCCTTTTGATGTGACACTTTTTTTGGTGGGGGGGTCACACATAGGTTGTTGCTACACACTCTCTTAAATTAGCATGTTTATTGCTTATTGCTGTTGCCTTGCCACGCTCTTTTGCATATCAAGCTACGCGTCAATACACCCTCCAGTCTGGTTTGAAGTTTAGGGATTGGGATGCGTACGTATGAAGAAGAAGCCAGTGTTCACTTCAAATCCTAAGCCTGGTATTATGCCTTATCAACTCCAGCTCAGGTTTGGGCATGGTCTAATGACTGTACTTAGAATCAATCATATCCTTCATTTTTCCCCTTCTTCTTTTTACCCTACTTCACAGTTTTTTGGTTTGTTTCATTGATGGTCCCAGAGTATACACAAATAATATAAATGAAATGGGGATGATCGTTTTATTTTCTTACCACTAATAGTGTCACAATGGCGTGTATAAGTGGCAGAGGAAGTCAGGCGCAGGAGAGTCAAATAGAGTGTAGAATGGAGTACTTTAATTAAAGTCCTAGTAATCTGCTCCATAACACTCACGGAAAAAATATAAAAACAAATCTGGGTACGAAGACCCGTCGCACACCTATACACAATTAACACAACACATGACAACGAACAATCTCTGACAAACACATGAAGGGAAACAGAGGGTTAAATACACAACAGGTAATGAATGGGATTGACAACAGGTGTGTGGGAAGAGAAGACAAAACCAATGGAAAATGAAAAATGGATCGATGATGACTAGAAGACCGGTGAAGTCGACCGCCGAACACCGCCCGGACAAGGAGAGGCAACGACTTCGGCAGAAGTCGTGACAAATAGCTGCTGTAGTCAGTATTATGTAGATGGTGCATCGGTTATTACAGGGAACGTCCAAGAAATGAAACTCCTGCACACTGCACTTGCCAAGTAGAACTTTTACAGAGAACTAAATAATGATTTATCACAAAAGCATGATATCCTAATGTTTCATCTCCACATCAATCAGGAAATCCTAGAATATGCCATACCTATGCTTGTGTAAGGAGCCATGCGGTTGGTGTACACCACAGGGCTGTGTTTAGAAGGAGGTGTGGTCTACATCTGACCCTAACACTCCTTAATAGCGGTGCAGTGGGCTCCTCATCTTCTCCTTGTAATGATATGAGGTATTGTTAGAGAAGCATTCCATTCATCTTAATACATATACTAATGAGTGGTCAACCATATGACCACCAATCTAAAGGGTTCATGTTTATTCTTTTGTCCTTTTTAAGGCCAATTCACTTGAGGGCAATTATACAAATAGTAATAATATAGTAATTAACATCTAATATGATTTATTCTGCTACCAATATTATCATGGAGTAAATCATGCATCAACGGGAATAGAACATATTTTCAAACTGTATTGACTTCAAGGAGAGACATAAAAAGAGCAATGATACAGAGGTGATTTACTTTGACCTAGAAGATGTCACCTCAGCGCATTGCTGCTAATAGTAGTCAGTATCTGGTTCTCTTCCAACCCACCCTGGCTCACAGTGGTACAGCCCTCCTTTTATCTTCTGTTGCTGCATTTATAACCATTTTCACTACACACATAGGAAACAGGAAAGGGGATTTCAGATGGGGTCCCTTAGGTATAAAGAATTAGGTCATGTTTCAGGGGGAAAAGAAGGAATTCACATAATTGATGCAGGTTTTCAGGGTTTCTTCATGCAGACTTGGGTGTTCTGTCTTAAGAAGTCTTATTTTTCTTCCAGCGCTCTAAGCTGATAAATCCTATGGAGTATATTCTTGGCATAGATGTGAATAATCGGAACACAGTAATCTGGCCAATTTAAATGAGAATGCATTATTTGGTTTTAAGATGGCAGTTTTCGTCTTACGATGATATTCTGAGAACAATGTTGTGAGCCAAGGTTTTCTGTTGTATCTCACAGCAGTCACAAGTAGTGTGTTTGCCAAATGTTGTTTGTGTGTCACAATCAGTGGCATGCCACAGTTTGCGGGGCCCAGCCGGCAAGGTCTGAGCAAGCACCCACCCCCCCAACTAAGAAATCTTCCGACAATTCTACACATTTTTCCATGGGGCAAAGATATTTTTTGAAACAAATTTGTACAAATTTTTGCACTTTTACAGCTATCTCATACTATTTTACACATTTTGCAATGAGGCTGAAAGAAAATATTGCTGTTTTAAAGCTCATTTCCTTCAAATCTACACATATTGCCATGGGCCAGATTTCTTTTATGCAGTTTTATGTCTAGTCCCAATGCTATTCTACACATTTTGCAATGAGGCTCACAGCAGGAAATGCAAACTTGTAGTGTATTTGAATATATATATTTTTTTAAATAATAGTACTTTTTTTTAAATAGAATTATTCACATTTTGTGTTGTTGCAGGATTGTATTCCTGCTGTAGCAAATTAAGACCCTACATCCGCACATGTAAACATTTGATTGGATTAAGTCTATGTACAGTATTGAGGAAGTCATATTTGTGACCCTGTTGAGGAAGCTAGGCGTATGTCAATCAATCAATCAATCAATTTTATTTTTTATATAGCCCTTCGTACATCAGATAATATCTCGAAGTGCTGTACAGAAACCCAGCCTAAAACCCCAAACAGCTAGAATGCAGGTGTAGAAGCACGGTGGCTAGGAAAAACTCCCTAGAAAGGCCAAAACCTAGGAAGAAACCTAGAGAGGAACCAGGCTATGAGGGGTGGCCAGTCCTCTTCTGGCTGTGCCGGGTGGAGATTATAACAGAACTATGCCAAGATGTTCAAAAATGTTCATAAGTGACAAGCATGGTCAAATAGTAATCATGAATAATTTTCAGTTGGCTTTTCATAGCTGATCATTAAGAGTTGAAAAACAACAGGTCTGGGACAGGTGGCGGTTCCATAACCGCAGGCAGAACAGCTGAAACTGGAATAGCAGCAAGGCCAGGCGGACTGGGGACAGCAAGGAGTCACCACGGGCGGCAGTCCCGACGCATGGTCCTAGGGCCCAGGTCCTCCGAGAGAAAGAAAGAGAGAAGGAGAAAATTAGAGAGAGCCAAGATTTTCAAAATGTTCATAAATGACAAGCATGGTCAAATAATAATCAGGAATAAATCTCAGTTGGCTTTTCATAGCCGATCATTAAGAGTTGAAAACAGCAGGTCTGGGACAGGTAGGGGTTCCATAACCGCAGGCAGAAACAGTTGAAACTGGAATAGCAGCAAGGCCGGGCGGACTGGGGACAGCAAGGTGTCAGCATGCCCGGTAGTCCTGACGTATGGTCCTAGGGCTCAGGTTCTCAGAGAGAAAGAGAGAACGAGAGAATTAGAGAGAGCATACTTAAATTCACACAGGACACTGGATAAGACAGGAGAAGTACTCCAGGTATAACCAACTGACCCTAGCCCCCCGACACATAAACTATGTGTGTCGCATGTCACTACTTCACAGGAGAGGCGTTTGAACATATCCTGTATATACAGTACCAGTCAAAAGTTTGGACACCTACTCATTCAAGGGTTTTTCTTTATTTTTACTATTTTCTACATTGTAGAATAAAAGTGAAGACAATCAAACTATGGAGATTCTTCAAAGTAGCAACCATTTGCCTTCATGACACCCTTGAACACTCTTGGTGCTATCAACCATGCATTGTTAAGATAACTAGCTAGCTACATGTCTAAACAAAAGATTCCACTTGACCAGAGGATTACATGACCCATCAAGTTAGCCAGGTGTGTCTGTTGGTGATTACAGCCATCTATTGTGTGTACATGTCTAGATAATAGTGACCCATCCACTTAGCTAAATATGGCAGGGAGGTGGTTAAAGCATTTCTTTCACATGACCCATCAATTTAGACAAGTGCGTCCGAGTAAGCATCATCTAATAATTATAAAATATTTATGAAATATTTTTATCTGGACACATAGTTTTTTTATTGCTACTATGCAAATATGCAAGTAACTTTTACACCTTCTGTATCGTGTGCATGTGACAAATCAACTTAGATTTTATTTCATATAGTGTGTGTTTTCCAGAGACGGTGTAAGGTGTGCGTGTTGGTGGCAGAGAAGTCAGGTGCAGGAGAACGAACTTGGTATAAACAGAGTATTTAATAAGAACTCACAAAACAAACTCCAAAAACAAAAATATACAAAAAAATTATAAAATGGGTACAAAACCCATCGCGCACCAACACATAATAGCACTAACAAACAATCAAACAATCTCCAACAAGGACATGAGGGGAACAGAGGGTTAAATACACAACATGTACAAGATGAGATTGTAACCAGGTGTGAAGGAAGACAAGACAAAACCAATGGAAAATGAAAAATGGATCAGTGATTGCTAGAAGATCAGTGACGTCGACCGCCGAACACCGCCCGAACAAGGAGAGGGACCGACTTCGGTAGAAGTCGTGACAGACGGTAATGTGAATAACAACATGACCTGCACCAAAGTCAGATTAGGATATATGGTGCCTTCGGAAAGTATTCAGACCCCTTGACTTTTTTCAACATTATGCTATGTTACAGCCTTATTCTGAAATTGATTTAAAAAATGTTTTCCCTCATTAATCTATACACAATACCCCTTAATGACAAAGCAAAAACAGGTTTTCTAAATGTATTCAGACCCTTTACTCAGTACTTTGTTGAAGCACCTTTGGTGGCAATTACAGCCTCAAGTCTTCTTGGATACGACGCTACAAGCTTGGCACACCTGTATTTGGGGAGTTCTCCCAGTCTTCTCTGCAGATCCTCTCAAACTCTGTCAGGTAGGATGGGGAGCGTTGCTGCTCAGCTATTTTCAGGTCTCTTTAGAGATGTTTGATCGGGTTCAAGACCGGGCTCAGGCTGGGCCACTCAAGGACATTCAGAGACTTGTCCCGAAGCCACTCCTGCATTGTCTTAGCTGTGTGCTTAGGGTCGTTGTCCTGTTTGAAGGTGAATCCTTTACCCCAGTCTCAGGTCCTGTGCGTGCTGGAGCAGGTTTTCATCAAGGATCTCTCTGTACTTTGATTGGTTCATCTTTGCTTCGATCTTTGCTAGTCAGCCCCCTGCCGCTGAAAAACATCCCCACAGCATTATGTTGCCACCACTATGCTTCACTGTAGTGATGGTGCCAGATTTCCTCCAGACATGACACTTGGCATTCAGGCCACAGAGTTCAATCTTGGTTTCGTCAGACCAGAGAATCTTATTTCTCATGGTCTGAGAGTGCTTAGGTGGCGTTTGACAAACTCCAAGCGGGCTGTCATGTGCCTTTTACTAAGGAGTGGCTTCCGTCTGGCTACTTTACCAAAAATGCCTGATTGGTGGAGTGCTACAGAGATGGTTGTCCTTCTAGAAGGTTCTCCCATCTCCACAGAGTTACTCTAGAGCTCTGTTTTGGTCACCTCCCTGACCAAGGCCTTTCTCCCCCGGATGCTCAGTTTGGCCGGGCGGCAAGCTCTTGGAAGAGTCTTGGTGGTTCCAAAGTTCTTCAATTTAAGAATGACGGAGGCCACTGTGTTCTTGGGACCTTCAATGCTGCTGAACTCTACGTACAATTCCTTCGACCTTATGGCTTGGTTTTTGCATATAGACAGTTGTGTGCCTTTCCAAATCATGTCCAATATATTGAATTTAACACAGGTGGACTCCAATAAAGTTGTAGAAACATCTCAAGGATGATGAATGGAAACAGGATGCACCTGAGCTCCATTTTGAGTCTTATAGCAATGTGTCCGAAAACGTATGTAAAAAAGGTATTCCTGTTTTGAATTGTAAAACATTTGCAAAAAATGTCATTATGGTGTATTGTGTGAAGATTGCTGATGAGCTTGTATTTATTTAATCCATTTTAAAACAAGGCTGTAACATAACAAAATGTGGAAAAATTCATTATCTGAATACTTTCCAAATTAACTATAGGCTAAGGACAAGATAACGTTTATTTTTAGCTGGAGTTGTTCCATATTGTAGGCTACTACTTTTACCACTTTTAGTCTTGAAATCTGTTTACTACGTTACTCACGCTGTTTAGCAGATGGCCTCACAGGTGATGGGAGCAGCTAAGATTTACAGTGCCATGCAAAAGTATTCATCCCCCTTGGTGTTATTCCTATTTTGTTGCATTAAAACCTGTAATTTAAATGGATTTTTATTTGAATTTCATGTAATGGATATACACAAAATAGTCAAAATTGGTGAAGTGAAATGAAAAAGATTATTGTTTAACTTCTTTGGGGTAAGGGGCAGTATTTTCACGTCCGGATGAAAAGCATGCCCAGAGTAAACAGCCTGCTACAAAGCCATAAAAGCTAGAATATGCATATTATTAGTAGATTTGGATGGAAAACACTCTGACGTTTCTAAAACAGTTTGAAAGATGTCTGTGAGTATAACAGAACTCATATGGCAGGTAAAAACCTGAGAAGAAATCCAACCAGGAAGTGGGAAATCTGAGGTTGGTCGATTTTCAACTCAGCTCATATTGAAGATACAGTGGGATATTGGTAATGTTGCACTTCCTAAAGTTTCCACTAGATGTCAACAGTCTTTAGGACCTTGTCTGATGCTTCTACTGTGAAGTGGGGCCGAATAAGAGGGGATTGAGTAAGGTCTACCATGACCTGAACATGCGCTGACCATGCGCGTTCATGTGAGAGCGAGCTCTGTTCCATCACACTTCTGAAGACAAAGGAATTCTCCGGTTGGAACATTATTGAAGAATTATGTTAAAAACATCCTAAAGATTGATTCAATACTTCGTTTGTCATGTTTTTACGGACTGTAATATAACTTTTTTAACTTTTCGACTGTACTTTCCGCTGGACTTGCCTCCGCGTCGTGAGTTTGGAAAGTGTACTGAACGCTAGAACAACAAGGAGGAATTTGGACATAAATTATGGACATTATCGAACAAAACAAACATTTATTCTCGAACTGGGATTCCTGGGACTGCATTCTGATGAAGATCATCAAAGGTAAGTGAATGTTTATAATGTTATTTCTGACTTCTGTTGACTGCACAATATGGCGGATATATTTTTGTCTTGATTGGGCTCTGAGCGCCGACCTCAGATTTTTGCATGGTTTCCTTTTTCCGTAAAGCTTTTTTGAAATCTGACACAGCGGTTTCATTAAGGAGATGTGCATCTAAAATTCCATACATTGGATATAGATATAAACTTTACCGAACAAAACATACATGTATTGTGTAACATGAAGTCCTATGAGTGTCATCTGATGAAGATCATCAAAAGTTAGTAATACATTTTATCTATATTTCTGCTTTTTGTGAATCCTCTCTTTGGCTCGAAAAATGGCTGTGTAATTCTGTGAATAGGAACTCACCTAACATAATCGTTTGGTTTGCTTTCGTCGTAAAGCCTTTTTGAAATTGGACACTGTGGCTGGATTAACAACAAGTGTATCTTTAAAATGGTGTAAAATACATGTATGTTTGAGGAATTTTAATAATGGGATTTCTGTTGTTTTGAATTCGGTGCCCTGCAGTTTCACTGGCTGTTGAAGAGGTGGGACGCTACCGTCTCACGTACCCTAGAGAGGTTAAAAAAAAAGAAAGGGAAAAAAAACGCAAAAGTGGTGCGTGCATATGTATTCACCCCCTTTGCTATGAAGCCACTAAATACGATCTGGTGCAACCAATTACCTTCAGATGTTCCATAATTAGTTAGATTGCACACAGGTGGACATTATTTAAGTGTCACATGATCTGTCACATGATATCAGTATATATACACCTGTTCTGAAAGGCCCCAGAGTCTGCAACACCCCTAATCAAGGGGCACCACCAAGCAAGCAGCACCATGAAGATCAAGGAGCTCTCCAAACAGGTCAGAGACAAAGTTATGGAGAAGTACAGATCAGGGTTGGGTTATATAAAAATATCAGAAACTTTGAACATCCCACGGAGTACCATTAAATCCATTATTAAAAAATTTAAAGAATGTGGCACCAGAACAAACCTGCCAAGAGAGGGCCGTCCACCAAAACTCACGGACCAGGCAAGGAGGGCATTAATCAGAAAGGCAACAAAGAGACCAAAGATAACCCTGAAGGAGCTAAAATAGCAGAGATTGGAGTATCTGTCCGTAGGACCACTTTAAGCTGTACACTCCACAGAGCTGGTCTTTACAGAAGAGTGGACAGAAAAAAAGTAATTGTTCAAAGAAAAAATAAGAAAACATGGTTGGTGTCCGCCGAAAGTCATGTGGGAGACTCCCCAAACATATGGAAGAAGGTACTCCGGTCAGATGAGACTAAAATGTAGCTTTTTTGCCAGATAAGGAAAATGCTATGTCTGGCACACACCCAACACCTCTCATCCCCCCGAGAACACCATCCCCACACTGAAATATGCTGGTGGCAGCATCATGCTGTGGGGATGTTTTTCATCAGCAGGGACTGGGAAACTGGTCACAATTGAAGGAATGATGATGGCACAAAATGCTGGGAAATTCTTGAGGGAAACCTGTTTCAGTCTTCTAGAGATTTGAGACTAGGACGGAGGTTCACCTTCCAGCAGGACAATGACCCTAAGCATACTGTTAACTTCTTGCAACTATAGGGGGTGCTGTTTCGCATTAGCATAATTTGCTCTACAGATTAAACTGCCTAGTACTCAATTCTTGCTCGTACAATATGCATATTATTATTATTATTGGATAGAAAACACTCTCTAGTTTCTATAGCCATTGGAATTTTGTCTCTGAGTGGAACAGAACTCAATCTACAGCACTTTTCCTGATATGGAGTCAGATTTCAGACATCTTGGCCACTGATCTGGAGTCAGTTTAAAGGTCACTGTAAATGCTATGGAGAAACAGACACTGCTTACGTCTTCCCCTGGGTGTCAGTACGTGATGACGCTTTGAATGGAGTCGATTGCACAATCAGTGCCTCTATAAATCACCAAATACCAGAAGTAACTTCCTTTGGCTGCCTGCGCCTGGCGTGCGAAGGACATCCGACTCGCCTCCTTCCAAGCTTTAGTTTAGCCAGTAATATTTCTCCGGTCATATTTTTACTCGTTATAGGTGTTAACAGCATCATAAGGTAGTTAATTTGAACCGTTTTATAGCAATTTATATCCGTTTAGTGCGATTTTGAGGCATTGCTTTGTTGTGCACTTTGAAGCGCCGGGCACGTTTCGGGGTCCCGGTCGAACGTTAGTGGGCATTTCGACAGACAAGAGGACATCTTTCGACCAAAAGAAGATTAGACCCAAGAAAGGATACATTGCCTAAGATTCTGATGGAAGATCACCTCATAGTAAGAAATATTTAAGATGATAAATCGTTGTTCTGTAGAAAAATGTTAAACGCACGTTCCGCCATTTTGTTAGGTGTAGCTTTGCTTGGCGCAACCTGTATTGAAAAGTAAGGATAATTTAAAAAATGTAATTCCGCGATTGTATTAAGAATTAAATTGTCTATCAATCGCTGTCCACCCTATATTTTTTAGTCAAGTTTATGAGTATTTATGTATAAGACTAGATCACTGTCTAATATGGTGCACGATATTTTCTGACCAGCTGGGCTACTTTTGTCATTGTCTAACCATGATTTTGGCGGCTAAATATGCACATTTTCGAACAAACTCTATATGTATGTTGTAATATGATGTTACAGGAGTGTCATCTGAAGAATTCTGAGAAGGTTAGTGAAAAAATGTATATATTTTGGCGATAGGTGAAAGGTTAAAGCAACACTCGAATTGTTTAAGGGGAAACATTTACATGTATTGGAATGGCCTAGTCAAAGCCCAGACCTTAATTCAATTGAGAATCTGTGGTATGACTTAAAGATTGCTGTACACCAGCAGAATCCATCCAGTTTGAAGGAGCTGGAGCAGTTTTGCCTTGAAGAATGGGCAAAAATCTCAGTGGCTAGATGTACCAAGCTTACAGAGACATACCTCAAGAGACTTGCAGCTGTAATTGCTGCAAAACGTGGCTCTACAAAGTATTGACTTTGGGTGGTGAATAGTTACGCACGCTCAAGTTTTCATTTTTTTGTTTATTTTCTGTTTCACAAGAAAAAATACTTTGCATCTTCAAACTGGTAGGCATGTTAGTTAAATCAAATGATACAAACACCCCCCAAAAAATCAATTTTAATTCCAGGTTGTAAGGCAAAAAAATAGGAAACATGCCAAGGGCGTGAATACTTTTGCAATCCACTGTAAGAGGGTGTGAATGATGCTGTATGGGTGTTGATAAAGAGGTGCTCTCCAGTAGGTGTACCAAAACATTCAAGGGCCATTTTCTCAAATGTGTGGTTACATGTTTATCAACTTTCAAAGTATAATTACCTTCTCATTGTTCAACTGCAGTCTAGCTCTGAGTCTCAACTTTTATCCGATATAATAAAACATAATTAGACATTTTTCTACATAGGATCAAATCCTCCCACCTTAAAATACAGTGTTTGCCCAAATTTCCAAAGCATGGCATGTAAATATATGCATAGCAAATGAAATGACAGCACCACCCGCGCTTGTAGGAAGTAAAAAATCTGCAGTGATATATTTCAGGATTTACTTGAAATATATGGGTCGTAGAAAGCAAAAAAAGACCACAGCCACCAAGGGAAGGAGGATAAGTGGGTCCACGCAATGAGTGCCTTTTGAAATTTCTTTGTTTTTTAAAGTAGAAATTGTGCACCAATATTTCATTTTAGAAGCATGTTATATTAAATGAGGTGCCCTTTAATATAAACCGCATGGATAATTCAATAAATCTGTAAGTACCAACATCCGTAGTTATTTTCTTGCTTTGACAGTCAAATCTGAAGATAATTATTTATTTAATGTGATAAGTAATTAATTTACGTCTGTCCCTGATTTTAAAGTCAACCCTGTTATGTGAACAAAACTCTCGTTTTAATATGGTGAAACTATTTATTTTTAAATATTTTATTCAAAAGAAACATTGAACATCAAATAGTCAAATCATAGCGTAAAAGCAGGTGAACTGGTTTTACTCTTTTCTGACTTCTTCTGGTGTTTCATGGTGGAATCTGAGCGGGTCGCGCATATCAAGTCAACCCTGTTACCCACAGACATGCTAGAAATGTTTTAACATTTTCTTTTTTTTGTGAAGCCTGCATTCAATTGCCACTCTCTGTTGTAACCAACAAGCTTACGTTCCCCCTGCCACAAGGGGATTTATGGCTGACCTAAGAACAAATCGTGAACCCTATTACATTATTTTCCACTTAATTGGCACTTCCTATAGTCATTTTGGATTTGTTTTACCTCTTGATATGGGAAAACATGTTTTTTATGAAGTTGAACGAGTGCTCTTTATGACGTCATGTTAAACTCTCAAAAGGCACTTAATTGGTGGAACGACCCAAGTAAGTTTATTTCTGTATGGACTGAAAAAAGGCTATAAAAATCCCATATTTAACAAAGGGATTTATTGTATACTTCCATCTTAAGCTTTACAGCTTCAACTGTTAAATCAACACTAAATCAACACAAATATGTACATATTATAAAGGCCTATGTGATCATGATGTAAAAATAAATCTGTAAATGCTTTTAAGTGAAACAACAGCACACAAAATGACCAGGACACTGTCTACTGTCAGATAACAGTTACTGTAAGATAGACAGCAGTGTTTGTGTTACTTAGGTTATGAACTCAGTAATCATACACATCCACAACAAACGCATTCTGGACCAATATTACACCCAATAATCCTACATATTCAGAAGTTATCACAGATTTAGGGTTGTTGGCTCTGGGTATTCTATTCTACAGTGTAGAACATTGATCTGGTTGTGTTCATGGTCTGTTTATAGACGAGTAGAAAAACTGCAATACGGTAAATTCACTGTAGCAGTCCTCCAACATTTAACACTTACCCTAATTCTGTTTCACTGACTGTTGTACTTTTGCTGATATATGGTTTTAGTAGTTCAGTTTTCAACCAGTAGCAGTATCACATTTCAATCAACAAAATGTATTTTTAGAAAGCCCTTTTTACATCAGAGGTTCTCACAAAGTGCTTTTCAGATACCCAGCTTAAGACCCCAAAGAGCAAGCAATTCAACTCGCAGAAGCACAGTGGCTAGGAAAAACTCCCTAGAAAGGCAGGAAAACATGTTAGGGCTCCGTAGCCACAGGCAGAACAGCAGAAACTGGATCAGCAGCACGACCAGGTGGACTGGGGACGGGCACAGCCAGGAATCATCAGTCCAGGTAGTCCTGAGGCATGGTCCTAGGGCTCAGGTCCTCCGGGAGGGGAGACATAGATAGATAGAGGAGAATTAGAGTACAAGTGACAAGGAGACATTCAAGATGATGCTTCTTCGCTGTTCTTTCCTTGTACTATACTTTATTCCTGTAACCTTATTTCTTTATTCCTCTGAAGAGCTTAACCAGGATGAGCATCACCATGTGCTCCTAGCACTTCAGAGTCAGCTGTATAGTGCGATCTCAATGTGCAGTTTTGGGGGCAGGGTGTAACAACTGCATCAGCATATTGCAGAGTGGGCAAAAAATAACCCCATCAACTATGAAACTGTCTAGAGCTCTTGTACGCACACACACACACACACACTCACACACACATTCAAAGTACACACAAACAAGCAAAAACAAAATCGCAATCAAATGCAAGAAAGTGTAGCATTGTTCATGAATTTAGATGTGCTCATGTTTTCCCAAACCTGTTACCTAATCTCACCAGAGAAGGCTAGTGACATTAGCTATAGGAGGAGGGGCTCATTGTAAAGGCTGGAATGGAAAGTAAATATAGAATTTGATTGAAAAAATACATGTATAGGGCCTCCCGAGTGGTGCAGCGGTCTACGGAACGGCAACGCAGTGCTTGAGGCGTCACTACAGGCCCGGGTTCGATCCCAGGCTGTGTCACAACAGGCCGTGAAGTGGAGTCCCATAGGGTGGTGACTTGACCTTCGCCTCTCCCGTGCCCGTTGGGGAGTTGAAGCGATGAGACAAAATGGATATCACGAAATTGGGGAGAAAAAGGGAATAAAATAACAAGTAATACATGTTTGGCTCCATGGATGCTTGTGTGTTTTTTTCTACTCCACTTTACAATTTACAAGACAAAACATCAATGGGACGAGGGTGTTTTGACATCTAAGTCATTTCTGTTCAGCAGTTCTCAGGTTCCCAAGACATATCAGCATGTGCAGGTGTGATTCCCACTCTATATCCTTTCCTGAGTGAAAACCTGACCATGGTCATTGTCACAGAGTGGGAAAAGTGGCTCAGGCATTGCGAGAGGGAATACTGCCGAGGCGCGCTTGGGTCCAAGGCAGCTTCCGGGCACAGTTCAAAGCAGCTTATGCACATTAAGGTTAGCAAAAAACTTCAGATAATAAGTGGATGCCTGTGGTGCAAATGGAGGAAAGGATTCGAGCAAATACCTAAGTGGCAACAAACTATGAGCTCAGACTCCATCCTATGCATCTCTATGCACTCTTCAAAGCCTGGTTATTATGGACCTACAGTATTTATTGTCTGTTGTTAGTCCTCAGACCGAATGCACACTATAGTAGGAAAACAGCTTGTGTTACAGCTTGAGACAGTTAAGAACATTACGAAATGTTGAGTCATTTTGTGACAGCAGAGGTTTGGTGATAACTAGAAAAGCTAGCAAAAATTAAAGTAAATCATCGCTGCAATCAAAACCTAAGGGAAAGTAAGTTGGTGCAAAGTTCCTCACCTTTGCCACTGTTGCTTATCTATTACCAGATGTGTCTGTTTCTGATATCGTCTAATTAGTGTCTACCGTAAATTAAATAACACACACACACACACATGGGCATGCACATACACACACACACTCAGGCCATGTTGTACAGTGGCTTGCGAAAGTATTCACCCCCCTTTGCATTTTTCCTATTTTGCTGCCTTACAACCTGGAATTAACATTTTTGGGAGTTTGTATCATTTGATTTACACAACATACCTACCACTTTGATGATGCAAAATAAGACAAAAAAACAGAAAACTTGAGCGTGCATAACTATTCATCCCCCCCAAAGTCAATACTTTGTAGAGCCACGTTTTGCAGCAATTACAGCTGCAAGTCTCTTGAGGTATGTCTCTATAAGCTTGGCACATCTAGCCACTGGGATTTTTGCCCATTCTTCAAGGCAAAACTGCTCCAGCTCCTTCAAGTTGGATGGGTTCTGCTGGTGTACAGCAATCTTTAAGTCATACCACAGATTCTCAATTGGATTGAGGTCTGGGCTTTGACTAGGCCATTCAAAGACATTTAAACGTTTCCCATTAAACCACTCGGGTGTTGCTTTAGCAATATGCTTAGGGTCATTGTCCTTCTGGAAGGTGAACCTCCGTCCCAGTCTCAAATCTCTAGAAGACTGAAACAGGTTTCCCTCAAGAATTTCCCTGTATTTAGCGCCATCCATCATTCCCTCAATTGTGACCAGTTTCCCAGTCCTTGCCGACGAAAACGGTGTTCTCGGGGTGATGAGAGCTGTTGGGTTTGCGCCAGACATATCGTTTTCCTTGATGGCCAAAAATCTACGTTTTGTCTCATCTGACCAGAGTACCTTCTTCTGTATGTTATGGGAGTCTCCCGCATGCCTTTTGGCGAACACCAAACGTGTTTGCTTACGTTTGTCGTAATTAAGCAATGGCTTTTTTTCTGGTCACTCTTCCGTAAAGCCGAGCTCTGTGGAGTGTATGGCTTAAAGTGGTCCTCTTGAAAGATACTCCAATCTCCGCTGTTGCAGCTCCTTCAGGGTTATCTTTGGTCTCTTTGTTGCCTCTCTGATTAATGCCCTCCTTGCCTGGTCCATGAGTTTAGATGGGGGGCCCTCTTTTGGCAGGTTTGTTGTGGTGCCAAATTCTTTCCATGTTTTAATAATGGATTTAATGGTGCTCTGTGGGATGTTCAAAGTTTCTGATATTTTTTTAGAACCCAACTCTGATCTGCACTTCTCCACAACTTTGTCCCTGACCTGTTTGGAGAGCTCATTGGTCTTCATGGTGCTGCTTGCTTAGTGGTGTTGCAGACTCTGGGGCCTTTCGGAACAGGTGTATATATACTGAGATCATGTGACAGATCAAGTGACACTTAAATAAAGTCCACCTGTGTGCAATCTAACTAATTATGTCACTTCTGAAGATAATTGGTTGCACCAGATCTTATTTAGGGGCTTCACAGCAAAGGGGGTGAATACATATGCACGCACCACTTGTCCATTTCATATTTTTCACATTTTTGAAAATATTTTTCTATTTCTTATTTATTTAATTTCACTTCACCAATTTGGACTATTTTGTGTGTGTCCATTACATGAAATCCAGATAAAAATATATTTAAATTACAGGTTGTAATGCAACAAAATAGGCACTGTACATGATTAAGACCCTCTAGAGTAGCTAACTTTTCCACCAAGGGAATTCAATTAGCATAGTTTAAAACATATATATATATATCAATTTAAGATAGAGATGAGTGGTGTTTGTCAGACCATGAGACATCCCGAAAAGTGGTCTTCACAAGAAAACATTTGTATCGTCCTGCACACTAATATGACCACTCTATGGAAAGATGAGTCGCTCACGAACCGGTACGCGTCGTGCATTTTCTTTTTCTCTAGGATGCCCACAATCCTCAAAACTAGTCTGAAGCTAACCTGGTACCATTTTTTACAAATGTATGGAAGTACAGTTGAAGTCGGAAGTTTACATACGCTTAGGTTGGAGTCATTAAAACTCGTTTAGCAACCACTCCACAACTCGCTTGTTAACAATCTATAGTTTTGGCAAGTCGGTTAGGACATCTACTTTGTGCATGACACAAGTAATTTTTCCAACATTTGTTTACAAAAAGATTATTTCACCTATAATTCACTGTATCACAATTCCAGTGGGTCAGAAGATTACATACACTAAGATGACTGTGCCTTTAAACAGCTTGTAAAATTCCAGAAAATAATGTCAAGGCTTTAGAAGCTTCTGATAGGCTAATTGACATCATTTGAGTCAATTGGAAGTGTACCTGTGGATGTATGTCAAGGCCTACCTTCAAACTCAGTGCCTCTTTGCTAGACATCATGGGAAAATCAAAAGAAATCAGCCAAGACCTCAGAAAAAAACTTGTAGATCTCCACAAGACTGGTTCATCCTTGGGAGCAATTTCCAAACGCCTGAAGGTACCACGTTCATCTGTACAAACAATAGTACGCAAGTATTACCACCATGGGACCACACAGCTGTCATACCGCTCAGGAAGGAGAAGCATTCTTTCTCCTAGAGATGAACGTACTTTGGTGCGAAAAGCACAAATCAATCCCAGAACAACAGCAAAGGACCTTGTGAAGAGGCTGGAGGAAACAGGTACAAAAGTATCTATATCCACAGTAAAACAAATCCTATATCGACATAACCTGAAAGGCCACTCAGCAAGGAACCACCATAAAAAAAGCAAGACTATTATGGTTTGCAACTGGCACAGGGACAAAGATCGTACTTTTTGGAGAAATGTCACCATCCCAACTGTGAAGCACGGGGGTGGCAGCATCATGTTGTGGGGGTGCTTTGCTGCAGGAGGGACTGGTGCACTTCACATGAGGAAGGAAAATGATGTGGATATATTGAAGCAACATCTCAAGACATCAGTCATGAAGTTGAAGCTTGGTCGCAAATTGGTCTTCCAAATGGACAATGACCCCAAGCACACTTCCAAAGTTGTGTAAAATGGCATAAGGACAACAAAGTCACGGTATTGGAGTGGCCATCACAAAGCCCTGACCTCATCATATAGAAAATGTGTGGGCAGAACTGAAAAAGCGTGTGCTAGAACGGAGGCCTACAAACCTGACTTAGTTACACCAGCTCAGTCAGAAGGAATGGGACAAAATTTACCTAACTTATTGTGGGAAGCTTGTGGAAGGCTACCCGAAACGTTTGACCCAAGTTAAACAATTTAAAGGCAATACTACCAAATACTAATTGAGTGTATGTAAACTTCTGACCCACTGGGAATGTGATGAAAGAAATAAAAGCTGAAATAAATCATTCTCTCTACTATTATTCTGACATTTAACATTCTTAAAATAAAGTGGTGATCCTAACTGACCTAATACAGGGAATTGTTACTAGGATTAAATGTCAGGAATTGTGAAAAACTGAGTTTAGATGTATTTGGCTAAAGTGTATGTAAACTTCCAACTTCAACTGTATATATGGATATATTTTAGTGCCTAAAATAACAGGTTAAATATAAGTCAAAAATAAATAATTTGCTTCCTGATCTTTCTTATTTCTCTCAGATATAGTACAGACACTTCAGAACAAACTTCCTTTATCGATGTATGAATCTGTTATTTAATGTGTTTCTATCGGCTAATAGCAGTAAGGCCAAATGTAATGTGTCATCAACACCTTAAGGGGTCCTAAAATTCAAAATCAAATAGCTAAATGGTCATTGGAACGACCATCTTAAAACAATTCCATATGTTAGCTTAGTAAAGAGAAGCATGTGGACTACAGTATGGCTATGTTTAACTCCACAATTATTAAAACCCCCCAAGTGTCGATGTCCGGTCCGCCATAAAAATCGGTCAGTTTAAGCTAGATATCTATTTGCATTGGATGCATCTCAATCCACCGCATCCGTGGATTTCACAGTTCCGCATCTGCGGTGACAGAGCTTGAGCGGTGTTTGTCAGAAAATGAGACATCCTGAAAATCCGTCTTCTTACAAAATCGTCTGTTGCGTCCGAATGTTTTGGCCTACAAACTATTATGACCACTCCCCGAAAGAGTGTTCTTCATTTTGCTCCACAACCCCCACAAGCGTCTTGGGACTCATCTGAAGTCGGTACAGTCGATCTGCCAACTTCTGTCTGTTTGGGCTACACACTAATATGACCCCACTGTGGAAAGGTGATACTCTCACAAATATGTGAATGTTGGTTGTTTTGCTCTAAGATGCCCATGGGCCTCACATGATTTGTCTGAAGGTCCTGAAGGTACCAGTTAAAAAAATTATGGAAGTACAGTATACTATATATGGAGACTGTTAAGTGCAAAAAAATAAGGGGTTAAAAACCTTAACAAAAACATTTATTTCCTGATCTTTCTTATATCTCTCAGATATAGGACAGACACTTCAGAACAAACTTCCTTTAGATATTTTGGGCGGAATATCTGTTGTTCCGTTTAATTAATATTTATATGCAATGCATTTGTATGGGATAATAGCAACAAATGTTCATCAAATATATTTTTTCTATATTTTTCATACTTCTAGGGGTCTTAAAATTCTAAATAAAAAAACTAAATTATCCCTGGTATGGCCTTCTTAAAACAATTCCATCTAGCTTAGACAGGCTTAGGCAGGGCTTAGACTGTAACGGGTTAAGCGATGCCACTAAGGGAGTCATGGTATTTGTGGAACCGTGGTTCAATCCAACTAGCTTGAAAAATGGTGTGTAGTTTCTAATCCTACTCCGTCCCCAGTGTGTACAAATGATCCCACATTTGCAGCATATTGAAAATGGATGTCTGTGTGGGAGAGAGTCCAAGTAATTATAAATCATTTGTTTGGATGTGTTGCTTCTATTCCTACATCTACCTTGTGAATACATTCCATCTTAATCATTGTTCAAATGAATAATTTCTCCTATTCTTTACCCCCCCTCCTCAATCCACAGGGATGTTGGCCCAAGTGGATTTACACAAGTGACAACAATAAGGGATTAAAGCTTTCACCTGGATTCACCTGATCAGTCTACAGTATGTCATGGAAAGAGCAGGTGTTGTTAATGTTTTGTTACTCCGAATATGGACATTTCCTATGGCCAGATATGGATATACATATTTTCTCTCTTGATGTTGACAAATACATTGCATTTCTGTGTTTTCTCAGCACATTCAAGATATGATGCTATATTGATTCCAGATATGCTGAAAATAAAGATGATTTCTGATGAGTTTTCAATAGATGCTCAATAATTTGACAAATATGAAATCCATATTTTTCCTTCATGCACAAATACTTGTTGAATTCCCTCTGGATATCATACATGGTATGGCAGGATATTGACTCATTAGATATCTTGACATAGGCCTAAGTGGACATCTTATTTTCTCTATATGATGACAAATACTGACAGTAAGCCTACATAGAATACACTATGTTTACAAAAGTATGTGGACACCCCTTCTAATTAGTGGATTCTGCTATTTCAGCCACACCAGTTGCTGACAAGTGTATAAAATTGGGCACACAGCCAATAATATCTCCATAGATGAACATTGGCAGTAGAATGGCCTTACTGAAGAGCTCAGTGACTTTCAACGTAGCATCGTCATAGGATACCACCATTCCAAATTTCTGCCCTGCTAGAGCTGTCCCGATCAACTGTAAGTGCTGTTATTGTGAATTCGAAACATCTAAGAGCAACAACGACTCAGACACGAAGTGGTGGGCCACACAAGCTCACAGAAAGGGACCACCGAGTGCTGAAGCGTGTAGAACGTAAAAATCGTCTGTCTCCAGTTGCAACACTCACTATCGAATTCCAAACTCCCTCTGGAAACAACATCAGCACAAAAACTTTTTGTGAGCCTGATTCCACGGCCGAGTGGCACACAAGCCTAATATCACAATGCGCAATGCCAAGCGTCGACTGGAGGGTGTAATGCTCGCCTCTCCTGGACTCTGGAGCAGTGGAAATGCATTCTCTGGAGTGATGAATCACACTTTACCATCTGGTAGTCTGACGGACTAATCTGGGTTTGGCAGATACGAGAAAAAACACTACCTGCCCGAATGCATAGTGCAAACTGTAAAGTTTGGTGGAGGAGGAATAATGGTCTGGGGGCTGTTGTTCATGGTTCGGGCAAGGCCTCTAAGTTCTAGTGAAGGGAAAGCTTCAGCATTCAATGACGTCGAACACCTTAGGGATGAAATGGAACGCTGGCCTAATTGCCTGGCTCGTGGCTAAATGGAACTCCCCGCAGCAATTTTCCAACATCTAGTGGAAACCTTCCCAGGATAGTGGAATCTGTTATAGCAGCAAAGGGAGGACCAACTCCATATTAATGCCCATGATTTTGGAATGAGATGTTTGATGAGCAGGTGTCCACATTCTTTTGGTCAGTGTAGTGTAGTGTATTTTCTCAGCACATACCTTGAATATGCTCTTGACTGAGTTCCATATCATGATCTTCATATGCATTTTGCATGCTAAACAAAGGCAATGTCTGATGCTTATTTGAGTTTTGAAGACATTATCAATAATTTTACAAATACAAAATCCTTATAATGTTCTTTTAAACATTCTTTCAAACACTCACTTTTGTATTCCCTCTGGAATAAAGGCACACTCAAACCGCTAGGTAAAAGCGCTGAAATGGTAGCCTAGCAACAATAATCATGTTTTTCTGCTGTGGAGTTCTAACTGTAATTTATTTTTCTTTGGGCGTCACAAATGAATGTGTAAATAGTGTGTGTTCGAATTGACAACAAGAGAAACAATTATGTTTATGGTAAAGTGAGTAGGTCATTTGAGATGTTTTATTAATCTTAGTAAGAATCAAAAACATGCGTTTCTGTGCCTTGTATGGCCTACTGCTGAATATGATTCCCAAATGTACTGTCACGCCCTGGCCTTAGTTATCTTTGTTTTCTTTATTATTTTAGTTAGGTCAGGGTGTGACATGGGGGATGTTTGTGTGTTTTTGTCTAGTTTAGGGTGTGTGTATTGTGTAGGGGGTTTTGTAGTGTATGGTGTTGTGTTCAGTGTAGGTGTTTATGTAAGTCTATGGTTGCCTGGATTGGTTCTCAATTAGAGACAGCTGTCTATCGTTGTCTCTGATTGAGAGTCATATTTAGGCAGCCATAGGCATTAGGTAGGTTGTGGGTAATTGTCTATGTTTGACGTTAGTAGCTTGTGTCTGCACTTTCGTTTGTAGCTTCTTTGTTGTTTTTGTTAAGTTTGTATTAGTGTCCGTGTTCATTTCATCTTCTCAAATAAATAGAAGATGTATCTATATCACACTGCGCCTTGGTCCTCTCTTTCACCTAAAGACGATCGTGACAGAATTACCCACCACAAAAGGACCAAGCAGTGTGATAAGCAGCAGCAGGAGCAGCGAACACAGGATTCATGGACTTGGGAAGAAATACTGGATGGTAAGGGACCTTGGGCACAACCGGGAGAATATCGCCTCCATCGCGAAGAGCTGGAGGCAGCTAAAGCTGAGAGGAGGCGATATGAGAGAACTTCTCATTTACAGAGTTCAAGTAACAGACATCTCAATATCAACTGTTGAGACAGCCTATAGGGAGGAGGTCATAGACCTGGCCGGGTGGTGCCAGAATAACAACCTTTTCCTCAACGTAAGACTAAGGAGATGATTGTGGACTACAGGAAAAGGAGAACCGAGTATGCCCCCATTCTCATCAACGGGGCTGTAGTGGAGCAGCTTGAGATCTTCAAGTTCCTCCGTGTCCACATTACCAACAAACTAGAAAGGTCCAAACACACAAAGACAGTCATGAAGAGGGCACTACAAAGCCTATTCCCCCTCGGGAAACTAAAAAGATTTGGCATGGGTCCTGAGATACTCAAAAGATTCTACAACTGCAACATCGAGTGCATCCTGACTGGTTGCATCACTGCCTGGCGCGACAATTGCTCGGCCTCCGACCTCAAGGCACAATAGATGGTAGTGCGTACGGCCCAGTGCATCACTGGGGTTAAGCTGCCTACCATCCAGGACCTCTACACCAGGCGGTGTCAAAGGAAGGCCATAAAAATTGTCAAAGACCCCAGCCACCACAGTCATAGATTGCTCTCTCTACTACCGCATGGCAAGCGGTACTGGAGTGCCAAGTCTAGGACAAAAAGGCTTCTCAACAGTTTTTACCCCCAAGCCATAAGACTCCTGAACAGGTAATCAAATGGCTACCTGGACTAATTGCATTGTGGGCCCCCCCCCCCCCCCCCCCCCAACCCCTATTTTACGCTGCTGCTATTGTCTGTTAATCACATGTGCACAGTCACTTTAACTATACATTCATGTACATACTACCTCAATTGGCCCGACCTACCAGTGCGCCCGCACATTAGCTAACTGGGCTATCTGCATTGTGTCCCGCCACCCACCACCTGTCAACCCCTATTTTATGCTACTGCTACTCTCTGTTCATCATATACAGTGGGGCAAAAAAGTATTTAGTCAGCCACCAATTGTGCAAATTCTCCCACTTAAAAAGATGAGAGAGGCCTGTAATTTTCATCACAGGTACACTTCAATTATTACAGACAAAATGAGAAAAAAAATCCAGAAAATCACATTGTAGGATTTTTAATGAATTTATTTGCAAATTATGGTAGAAAATAAGTATTTGGTCAATAACAAAAGTTTCTCTCAATACTTTGTTATATACCCTTTGTTGGCAATGACAGAGGTCAAACATTTTCTGTAAGTCTTCACAAGGTTTTCACACACTGTTGCTGGTATTTTGGCCCATTCCTCCAAGCAGATCTCCTCTAGAGCAGTAATGTTTTGGGGCTGTTGCTGGGCATCATGGACTTTCAACTCCCTCCAAAGATTTTCTATGGGGTTGAGATCTGGAGACTGGCTAGGCCACTCCAGGACCTTAATGCTTCTTACGAAGCCACTCCTTCGTTGCCCGGGCGGTGTGTTTGGGATCATTGTCATGCTGAAAGACCCAGCCACGTTTCATCTTCAATGTCCTTACTGATGGAAGGAGGTTTTCACTCAAAATCTCACGATACATGGCCCCATTCATTCTTTCCTTTACACGGATCAGTCGTCCTGGTCCCTTTGCAGAAAAACAGCCCCAAAGCATGATGTTTCCACCCCCATGCTTCACAGTAGGTATGGTGTTCTTTGGATGCAACTCAGCATTCTTTGTCCTCCAAACACGACGAGTTTTTACCAAAAAGTTATATTTTGGTTTCATCTGACCATATCACATTCTCCCAATCTTCTTCTGGATCATACAATTGCTCTCTAGCAAACTTCAGACGGGCCTGGACATGTACTGGCTTAAGCAGGGGGACACGTCTGGCACTGCAGGATTTGAGTCCCTGGCGGCGTAGTGTGTTACTGATGGTAGGCTTTTTTACTTTGGTCCCAGCTCTCTGCAGGTCATTCACTAGGTCCCCCCGTGTGGTTCTGGGATTTTTGCTCACCATTCTTGTGATCATTTTGACCCCACGGGGAGAGATCTTGTGTGGAGCCCCAGATCGAGGGAGATTATCAGTGGTCTTGTATGTCTTCCATTTCCTAATATTTGCTCCCACAGTTGATTTCTTCAAACCAAGCTGCTTACCTATTGCAGATTCAGTCTTCCCAGCCTGGTGCAGGTCTACAATTTTGTTTCTGGTGTCCTTTGACAGCTCTTTGGTCTTGGCCATAGTGGAGTTTGGAGTGTGACTGTTTGAGGTTGTGGACAGGTGTCTTTTATACTGATAACAAGTTCAAACAGGTGCCATTAATACAGGTAACGAGTGGAAGACAGAGGAGCCTCTTAAAGAAGAAGTTACAGGTCTGTGAGAGCCAGAAATCTTGCTTGTTTGTAGGTGACCAAATACTTATTTTCCACCATAATTTGCAAATAAATTCATTAAAACTCCTACAATGTGATTTTCTGCATTTTTTTTTTCTCATTTTGTCTGTTATAGTTGAAGTGCACCTATGATGAAAATTACAGGCCTATCTCATCTTTTTAAGTGGGAGAACTTACACAATTGGTGGCTAAATACTTTTTTGCCCCACTGTATGCAGTCACTTGAACCATATCTACATGTGCATACTACCTCAATCAGCCTAACTAACCGGTGTCTGTGTGTGGCCTCCCTACTTTTATGGCCTCGCTACTGTATATAGCCTCGCTACTGTTTTTCACTGTCTTTTTACTGTTGTTTTTATTTCTTTACTGACCTATTGTTCACCTAATACTTTATTTGCACTATTGGTTAGAGCCTGTAAGTAAGCATTTCAATGTAAGGTCTACACCTGTTGTATTCAGCGCACGTGACAAATAAACTTTGATTAGATTTGAAATGATCAGAGGAGACTGCCTGAATCAGGCCTTCATGGTCAAATTGCCCCAAAAAACACTACTGAAGGACACCGATAAGAAGAAGAGACTTGCGTGGGCCAAGAAACACAAGCAATGAGTCCAAATTTTAGACTTTTGGTTCCAACCGCCATTTCTTTGTGAGATGCAGAGTAGGTGAACGGATGATCTTCGCATGTGTGGTTCCCACCATGAAGCATGGAGGAGGAGGTGTGATGGTGTTTGGGTGCTTTGCTGGTGACACTTAGTGATTTATTTAGAATTCAAGGCAAATTTAAGCAGCATGGCTACCACAGCATTCTGCAGCAATACGCCATCCCATCTGGTTTGGGCTTAGTGGGACTATCATGTTTTTCAACAGGACAATGACCCAACACACCTCTAGGCTGTGTAAGGGCTATTTGACCAAGAAAGAGAGTGTCATGTCTTTACTATCATTAAATTGAAGGCTTAGTTTTATCAAAGATTCTCTGTAATTAGTATTACACGATTAGACTGATTAATCATGTAACCGTAATTAACTAGGAAATCGGGGGACCAAGGAAAATAATCAGATCACAAAGTTATCACTTCCTAAAATAACTTTTCAGATATTTTCATATCTGATCAATAGTCTTCTTAATTAATGAATTATTTACTTTACCTCACGTTAGTCTCATTCCAAACGTGGTAAATTGTTGGTTATCTGCACGAACCCAGTCTTCACCATGAGTCATCCATACATCAATTGTCTTAAATCATTTATTTATTACTAAGTAATTCACAGAAATGCATAAACAAACAAACAAAGTAACTATGGTTACAAGAAATGATATGAGAATGTGCCCTAGTGGGCTAAACCGGCATGGCGGCTTGTTAGACCAAAATGAAGTGGGGGTCGACTGGGAAGTCACTACAGAGTTAATAATTATAACAATTGAAATGCTAATCCTTTGCACATGAACGCTCACTCATTCGGGAACAATTGCAATCAATATATATATTTACGCTCAGTGTGTCATCTTGATCGCTGTTCAAAAGTTAGTTTCTGTTGGAGAGTTTCCGTCCTCTCTCTCTCTGTCGTGGTTAGAGGGGTTAGTTCAGAGTGACATTCATTCGTGTTGTTGTAGAATGGATGTTTCGGCGGTTGTCGTTCTTCACGTTCAATGATACCGAATTCCTAGCTGCAGACTAGTAATTAATATCAAAGACTTGTTGTTATTCTGTCGGTATCAATAGTCTAAGAGTTTAACCACGTGGTATGGTTAAAAGATTCCGCAATGGTCTGCAACCTTTGTACTCCCGTGATTGAGAGAAACATGGTCTGGTGATAATTTCTGAAAGTTGGGTTTTATTCGGAATTACAGAAAAGGGCTGTCCCAGGATGCCTGACCCTAACTGGGCTCAGGGGCGGTCCTCTGATTTTGTTCAAATCAAAAGGGAATTGGATTTTCCTTCATTAAATAGTCCAACATCATATTACACAACAGTATCATCTCACTCATTCATCTTATACAACAATTAGATGTAAACCTCATATCTGAGGCTATTATATAAACAGCGTTATGGTAATGTGGCCACACCGTTTCCCATGAGCTTCCCCAAGTTGTAACAAACGGACCAGTTCGTAGCTGGATTCTTCACCGATCTTTTATACTTTCTCCGGAACGTAAATGTTGTTCGGACCTCAAGTTTTGTGAGGTGGAAGAAATTCCTTTGTTTTCTATGAAAGCTTACTCTGCCTCTTATACTGCGTGGCCATGTGGCTGGGTCTTCTCCTCAGGAATTTCCGACCTCTCTCTGACCACAGCAGCGTAGTTGTAGGGGGCAGGGAGAGGCAGGGAGAGAGAGGGGGATGGGCTTTCTGTACCCAAACAGGCCAACGTCATGACAAAGTGCTACATCAGATGACCTGGCCTCCACAATCACCCGACCTCAACCCAATTGAGATGGTTTGGGATGAGTTGGACCGCAGAGAGAAGGAAAAGCAGCAAACAAGTGCTCAGCATATGTGGGAACTCCTTCAAGATTGTTGGAAAAGCATTCCAGGTGAAGCTAGTTGAGAGAATGGCTACTGTAAAGAATTTAAAATCTAAAATATATTCAAACTCAATGGGAACATCTTAATGAAAAAATGCTATCTCCATCTAATATGCCACCTAGGTAGCAGGGACTATCTCTGTCCCACAATTTCCCATTTGACAGATACTGTAGCTCTGAAGAATAACTCCGTGAAATGGGGAAAAAATATGAATTTCCTATTAGCTCTAATTACTTGTCCCATGTTCCCCTGGGATTGACATGAAGATTAATGAAGCTTTCCACTATTTTAAGCAAGGTTATTTAAATGAGTAATCTTCTTACTCTACTTATATGACTGCATTAATCTTTACATCAGACAAGGGTTTTTCACTTTTTCATAATTTTGTCTATTTTTGTTTCAACTCTGTCCCATCCTCTTCTACAGCAGGGGTAGAACACAGTAACCTGAACTGTAGTGGAAGTTCAAGTCAGAATATGTAGATTGACTGTCCATATTCATCTCATCCAAAGTATGGATGAGGTTAATGACTCAAGCCCCTCGAACTGCGATCAAATGTAAAGTATTTTTAATCTTTCTCGGTTTCCTACGTCGGCCTCTTAGCTCAGAGTGCAAAAACTGAAAACCAATCAGCAATATAAACTATTCACAATAATTAGTTTTTTAAAAATCAATATGTAATTAATAGTTCTCTGACAAGCATGATTTATTTCTCCAAGAAATTCTAATTTTCTGGAGTATACATTCATATTTAAACTGATAAAGCTACAATTTATATATCCAATAACGGAAGCCGAAGGAAGGCAATAAGGAAATGTAATTTCTGATTTAAATCTAAGTAATTCATAAGTTAAAGTGCTGAATGAATAAGCTTTACTGCAAGCAAAGCTAGAACCAACTTGAGGGAAACAGAACCATTAGTGAATGTCCAGCTGTACTAGGTCCGTTACTTTCTTCTTCTCTCTCCATCTCCCCCTTCTCTGTCTTTTGCTTTCGCTGTCTCGTTATTGCTCTGTCTCTCCCACTGTGTTTGGTTGCATTGAAGCTTGGTGGATGGGAAAAATTCACGAAGAGAAGAATCTTTGTGTTGTATCTGGCTGAGTGGAGAAGAGGCGGCAGGGAAAAGTGCCAACTGTGCCCTCATACATGATAACATTGTAATGTTAGATGAACCATCAGCCTTTTGCAGCCCCCTCTAATCTCCTTGAACCTCCAACCCTGCTGAGGAGCTGCTAAAAGTTAATGGTGTTTCTCCACAGGGTTCGACAGTCTACACATACACACACACGGCCACATGGCCACACACAGTGTTTGAGTGTTATCACATTCATTGCCACCATTGAATCTCTCTTACTAAAGTATATATTTTCCCTATGTGGAGATTATTGCATTTCTTATTGCATTTCATGTCACTGTGTTCTGCACTCACTTAGAGGAGCTTTTGATTACAAAACTCCAACCCAATGGATTCGGGTACCATCTATCAAACAGAGCCCATTTTGTTGACTCAAATCTGAAAATATTACTCTCATATTGCAGATAAAAAAAAAAAAAAAACACGGTTAAGAAAAATTCACAGAAATAGGTCTGTGTGACCTTGCCACAACAAAACCCATCACGAGAAAGTGTCTAACTGGCTAAATCATGGCCACATAATTTAAAGGAAATGTTTTATTACGAATCCTTAAAACATGCCATTAATATCCTCATTCAAGTGAATGGATGTGGACAGGAAGTGAGAGATTGTGCAATAGATTAAGGCCTGTGGTTATTTCTGGCATTTATAATTCACTCTTTATGAACTTTTAAATGGATTATTAGACTGATTATGTAAGTGGGCTGATTAGATCCTTCATGTCATGGCTCCACAGCTGTTTTTTAAATATTTTTTTACATTTTATTTCACCTTTATTTAACCAAGTAGGCCAGTTGAGAACAAGTTCTCATTTACAACTGCAACCTGGCCAAGATAAAGCAAAGCAGTGCGACAAAAACAACACAGAGTTACACATAAACAAACGTACAAGATTAGCTGCAGGTGACAACCAATCACTCTGCTTCATTTGATGATGTTGCTCCTAAACCAAACATCTTTGGGTGGCTTCCAGACCAGCCGGACTCCTCACTTTCAAACATATTGATTGAGGAACAGAAATTTAGCAAGTTGGGATAGGGAATTATTTAATTTTGAGTATTCTCAAATGTTTATGCTCATGGGATGGGATGTTGATCATTGCCAAAGTAAATGCAAAACGTTATACTGGATCAGACTAGGGTATCCTATCCCCTACATTTGGAATGTCTATGATTTTTTGTGGTAATTGGGTCCGTTCTCGCAGGAATACGGTCAGGTTTCAAAGCAACACAGCTAATAACAGGAAGCACATTTTTTCCATTCCTTATGGGAATCAAGACTGCAGGTTTTTGGGATATCCATGTGGAATAAATCCAGTGGGACATGGAAACGGCTCTATTTTAGGAAACTGCAAGATATAAAAACGTTTGACAAAACGGGTTTTAAGTATTGCCCAATAGCTTTCATGTTCTCATCTTTTCAGAGTAAAATATACAGGAAGAAAGATGGGGGCATTGAGACACAGTGACGCAATGTCCTCTAGAGACAGGTGGACTGAGGCTTCCCCCAGACAAAGTCGTTTTAGGACAAACAGATTATGGGGTTTACGCTAATCTGTACATAATGCATTTAATTCCCTTCTTTATTTCCAATATAATCCTCACAATCCCATTTAAATTCATTGGCTCAGGGATTATTCAGTATTTGGAAATGTAATTGACTAGCCTAAATACATTACTGTGATCACATGGATTCAGTGTTCATTAGTACCATATTGCTCAATTGGTATTTGCTTAGGTTGTAATGAGATTGTTATGGAAACTCAATACAACCACTTGTATCTGATTAGGCTATTTAATGATTTGATGCGCCAGAGTCCAATGCATAATCAAAGAGCACATTTCACAAAACTGTATAGTACACACATTCTCACATAAGATAACTGAAAGTAACATGGACCAGGAGATACCTTTTCTTAGAGTTTCCTCTGAGAAAGAGTGGCTAATGCATGATGATTAAACCTTATAACTTGACAATTATTTAGACATAACAGACATTTGATTCACTCTCAGTGTACTGTAGATGTATAGTGATTCCGGCCCATTTCCCCCCTGTCTTTGTGATGAAAATGATGTCCTCCCTTTGTGATGAAGACGAGGTCCTCCCTTTTGTGATTGCTCAAATCCAGTCCTCAAATCTACAATTTTTTCCCAGATGTTTCAATCACAGCATTGGTCATCGCAATTTTTTAATGTAATTTAATTTAACCAGGTAGGCAAGTTGAGAACAAGTTCTCATTTACAACTGCGACCTGGCCAAGATAAAGCAAAGCAGTTTGACACAGAGTTACACATGGAGTAAAACAAACATACAGTCAATAATACAGTAGAAAAATAAGTCTATATACAATGTGAGCAAATGAGGTGAGATAAGGGAGGTAAAAGCAATAAATAGGTTATGGTGGCGAAGTCAATACAATATAGCAAGTAAAACACTGGAATGGTAGATTTGCAGTAGATGAATGTGCAAAGTAGCAATAAAAGAAGACAAGCTCTAAATGAGGAAGAAAGGAAGCAGATAATCTCATCTGTTGCAGAATGTGTCACGCCCTGGCCTTAGTATTCTTTGTTTTCTTTATTATTTTAGTTAGGTCAGGGTGTGACATGGGGAATGTTTATGTTTTGTTGGTTTTGGGTGTTGTTTATGGTAAAAGGGGTTGTGTATAGTATATGGGTTTGTGTGGAGTACATGTTTCTAGTGTTGTCTATGTATGTTTAGTTGTCTAGGAGAGTCTATGGTTACCTGAATGAGTTCCCAATTAGAGACAGCTGATTTCGGTTGTCTCTGATTGGGAGCCTTATTTAGGGTAGCCATAGGCTCTCATTGGTTGTGGGTAATTGTCTATGTAGAACGTTTGTAGCATGTATGTATGTGCACAACGTTTGTAGCTTCACGGTCGTTTTGTTAGTTTGTATAGAGTTTTGTGTCGTGTTCATCTTTGTGGTGTTAATAAAGAAGATGGCTTATTTTCCAACTGCTGCATTTTGGTCCGTCAATCCGCCACACGATCGTGACAGAATGTGATATACTTCAATGTGCATTTTTTTAAATGGTAACTTTTGAACTTCCTTAAACTTAAATTCCTTTTGAAGGACGTCCATCTTGCTTTTACTGTTCTTCTCGGAACCAACTAAATGAATTCAATGAATCCAACAGGGCAAAAACAGCCAAAATGAAATTATTGTCATAGCAGTGAGAAAGTGAATAGTATTACTTTTTAAATTATAAAAGGCAACTTTGCACTTTAGAGAGAGAATCAAAATATATACAGATGTATTTGTTGTTTTTGTTTTGAGTCTTTAAATGTCACTTAATCTTGTTTACACATGATCCACATCAATCCAGTCAATTTAGTGGATGTGGTGTAATGACATTTGTGTCCTTCAACATTTAGCTGGAAACAAATATGGTATACTATATTTGTTTCTGGATTGACTGCATGGATTTGTGTTTCGATTATGTTTAAGATGCAATGACAGAATGCAAGCTTTACTAGGGTGAGGGGATACCTAGTCAGTTGCACAACTGAATGGATTCAACTGAAATGTGTCTTACGCATTTAACCCAACCCCTCTGAATCAGGGAGGTGCGGGGGGCCGCCTTAATCAACGTCATCAGCACCCGGTTGTTTTGGGGGTTAACTGCCTTGGACAAGGGCAGAACGTGCCTCCCCTTTCATCCTACTAAGCTCATCCAACATGTTTTATTTATTAATTAACTTTTTGATTCAGGGTAATCACGTAGAACATGAGAGCAAACAGTAAAGGAACGTTTTATTACTACATCCAGTACACAGGCAGTATATTAGCTGTTTACTGTGTGTTGTTTCAAAGCCATGATGAAAGAGATAATGGAACAGTGGATAAAAAAAGATAATACACAATAAAAATGTAAATGTGGCATTTCTGAATATTAAATCACTTTTGAAATAAATGTTTATTTAATTTTCAAACCAGGTTGATTGTTCTACCTAGAATCAGTCAGGATTGCGTAGTAGCATAACCAACAATGTAGCTACACACAGAATAAGCAATGTAATCTAATACTTTTGGCAATGTCATCTTCAATTGCTCCTGCATTAATTAAATGTGTTTCATATGAATACATGCCAACCTAACACAGTACGGCTAAATTGATTATGTGGTATTGTCAATCCTCCTCTAATGTAATCCATATCTTGAACAGACACCTGATTTCCAGTCCTCTGTGTCTTCCCTGAAGTGGTGTCTAATCAAACAGGCAGTGTAGTGACATTCTATCATCTATCAAGTGCAAATCATGTGTGACAATAAAGCAGTGAGAATGGTTAATGATGCACAAGTTGTTTCTCACCTTATTTTTGGTCCATTTAAACCCAGAGCTATTTATCAAATCCAAATTACGCCATTACCACTAAAACAGGTCTTGGAAATGTCACTAGCGCATCCATTCATTTCTCAGGTGGGACTCATCAGTTTCGTCAGCTGTCCTGGTCTCAGACGATCTCACAAGTGAAGAAACCGGATGTGGAAGTCCTAGGCTGGTATGGTTACACCTGGTCTGCAGTTGTGAGACCGGTTGAACGTACTGCCAAATTTTCGAAAACAACATTAGAGGTGGCTTATTGTAAAGAAATTAACATTCAATTATCCGGCAACAGATCTGGTGGACTTTCCTGCAGTCAGCATGCCAATTGCACACTCCATCAAAACATGAGACATCTGTGGCATTATGTTATGTGACAAAACGGCACATTTTAGAGTACCAAGCACAAGGTGCACCTGTGTAATGCTGTTTAATATGCTTCTTGTTATGCCACACATGTCAGGTACTTGGCAAAAAAATGCTCACTAACATGGATGTAAACAAATTCATGCACATTATAGAGAAATAATATTTTTGTACATTTATTGGATCTTTCATTTCAGCTCATGAAACATGGGACCAACACTTTACATGTTGCGGTTTATGTTTTTGTTCAGCATAATGTTCCTGCAAATGTGCTAGGGAGAGAGGGAGAACTTCATCAATAGGTTGGACATAAACACCAATGATAAATGTGTCTGTCTGAAATCAATATGTCCCTGTAAACATGGCCTGGAAAAAGGCTAAGCCATAAATACAATATGAAAAGGTGTACTTTCAAAAATACTTTTCCACACTTTCCACAAAAAGTAAGATTTTTAAAATAATATGCTTTGATAGAAAGCACAATTAAAACCCAATTGAATGGATTGTATGATATTTTTGTTATAAAGTACATTTGTCTAGGGCTTCAATATTCACACAACACCATCACAAGCAATCTCATGAATTCAGATGAATAAGGTATTGGCTGTTTCTATTTGAACTTTTAACAAGTTCAAGAGGATAACATCAAAGTTTAATATTTTAAAGTATATTATTTATCAAATGAGTGCAGGTGGGTACAATGCTTGTCTCCTGATGCATTCACCCCCCCCTTTCCTTGGCCACAATGTTAGCCAGCATCTCCAGCACTCCATCACTGTTAGAGTGGCATTTCCCCGTCTCTTTAACGAGGCCCATTGCAGCTTATCACACTCATATGGATAACCAGGGGGGAGGGATTGGCTAGTCCATCATCAGATGCCACAGGGACACCATCTGCACGAGCCAGTGTCCTACCGAGCGATCAATCTCCACACAATCCACAACGCTGGGCATCCGCTGAGTGCTGCCGGCTCCCTGAGAGCCACTTCTGTCGAAGAGATCCAGAAAGGAGAACAGATATCCCTCTAGACTAGACAACTGTCGAGTTCCTCTCACTAAACATCACAGCCCTCCTTGACAGAATCACCCTAAAGCAAGGTCACTCAGGGACACACAGGGCGAAACGGTTCACATTGAGCGACATTGGTTTTGAAGGGTTTTACACATTTGTACTGCTGTCAATGTGACATCAAAGGGTTGTTTTTCGGTAGAGAGTTGTCCAGGTAGATTAATTAAATTGCAGTTGTTAAATCCTCTGGGCCTAAGCAACAGTTTGACAGGTAAATGGTATGGTTGGTGCTAATAGCTCACTTAATATGAGGTTACATTAACTCCTTATCTAACATCATCTATAGTTTGGAAGGACATCAGCTCCCACAAAAGTAGCAAGTATATTTTTTGACTCAATAAGTAGCTGTTTGTACTGTCTTGCTAGGGCAATTGAATATAAGTGCTGTCTGTTACCTAATAGACCACTTTATCATTGCTGTTTGAACTGTCTGGTTGGTCAGTACCTGTGACTATCGTTGTGGACTTAGCTTAGTTTCAGGCCTATTTGTGTAACAGTCTTGCTAATTTGTGAGCGTGTTTTCTTCACCTCTGCCAGCCAATCAGCAATCAGTGCTGGGAGGTTTTGTCTTTCACCTCTGCTAGGGAATTAGTGCTAGTACTTCAGTCTCCCCTGTTTTGTCACCGGCAGTATTGTCAAGCAGCGGTGTGGTCGCCGTTCTGCCAAGTTGTTTGAGGAAGACTCCACACCACTCTCTCACTTGAGTCTCTTACCTAGTTATTTTCTGCTGATTTCATTTGGTTATTTTGTAGCTTTGGCAAGTATGTGTGTGTTTTCTGTCCCAGTTCGCTCTTCTCCCTGTAGGTTTTACAGACGCTCCCCACCCGTGGATGAAACCCCTTCTAATTTACAGTACAACCCATGTAGAATTCCTAGTCTCCGGCAGTGTTTGGAACTGCTGATCTGCGGTCAATAATGCTGAGTACATCTCAGCCTATATTGCCCTTCAGTCCCTACACTTTTTGGCCCTGATGGAGACATGGATTACCCCAGAGAACACCGCTATTCCAGCTGCTCTCTCGTCATCTGACTATATGTTCTCTCGTAGTCCAAGAGCATATGGTTGTCATGGTGGTGGCACAGGGCTATTAATTTCTCCTAAATGTAGAGTTTCTCTTTTCCCCCTCTCTCAACTGTATATGTCCTCATTGGAATTCCAAACTTAACATTGTTGTCATCTATCGCCCACCAGGTTCCCTTGGAGAGTTCCTTAACACCTCTCTGGGAAAGCCAGCGAAAATGCAGAGTGCCAAATTCAAATAAATTACTAGAAAAATCTAACATTCATTAAATCACACATGCAAGATACCAAATTAAAGCTACACTTGTTGTGAATCCAGCCAACATGTCAGATTTCAAATAGGCTTTTCGGCGAAAGCAAACGATGCTATTATCTGAGGATAGCACCATAGTAAACAAAGAGAGAGCAGCATATTTCAACCCTGCAGATGCGACACAAAACGCAGAAATAAAAATATAATTGATGCCTTACCTTTGACGAGCTTCTTTTGTTGGCACTCCAATATGTCCCATAAACATCACAACTGGTCCTTTTGTTCGATTAATTCCGTCGATATATATCCAAAATGTCCATTTATTTGGCGTGATTGATCCAGAAAAACACCGGTTCCAACTTGCGCAACGTGACTACAAAATATCTCAAAAGTTACCTGTAAACTTTGCCAAAACATTTCAAACTACTTTTGTAATACAACTTTAGGTATTTTTTCCCGTAAATAATCGATAAAATTGAAGACGGATCTGTGTTCAATACAGGATTAAAACAAATTGTAGCTAGCTTTCAGGTCACGGGCCTCTATCTAACAGTACACTTCAAGTTACCCTCGTTCTGGATGGCCGTATTTCTTCATTACACAAAGGAAAAACCTCAACCAATTTCTAAAGACTGTTGACATCCAGTGGAAGCGGTAGGAACTGCAAGAAGGTCCTTTAAAAATCTGGATTCCCAATGAAAGCTCATTGGAAAGAGAGTGATCTCAAAAAAGAAAAAATGAATGGTTTGTCCTCAGGGTTTCGCCAGCTAAATAAGTTCTGTTATACTCACAGACATGATTCAAACAATTTTAGAAACTTCAGAGTGTTTTCTATTCAAATCTACTAATAATATGCATATCTTATCTTCTGGGGATGAGTAGCTGGCAGCTGAATTTGGGTATGCTTTTCATCCAAACGTGAAAATGCTGCCCCCTATCCTAGAGAAGTTTTAAGTGCAGGGCGCGAAATTCAAAATATATAGTTTTTAAATATTTAACTTTCACACATTAACAAGTCCAATACAGCAAATGAAAGGTACACATCTTGTGAATCCAGCCAACATGTCCGATTTTTAAAATGTTTTACAGCGAAAACAGCACGTATATTTATGTTAGCTCACCACCAAATACAAAAAAAGGACAGACATTTTTCACAGCACAGGTAGCATGCACAAAGCCCACCTAACTAACCAAGAACCAACCAAACTAACCAAGAAACAACTTCATCAGATGACAGTCTTATAACATGTTATACAATAAATCTATGTTTTGTTCGAAAAATGTGCATATTTCAGGTATAAATCATAGTTTACATTGCAGCTACAATCAGAAATTGCACCGAAAGCAGACATAATAATTACAGACACCAACGTCAAATACCTAAATACTCATCATAAAACATTTCTGAAAAATACATAGTGTACAGCAAATGAAAGACAGGCATCTTGTGATTCCAGACAATATTTCCGATTTATTAAGTGTTTTACAGCGAAAACACAATATAGCGTTATATTAGCTTACCACAATAGCCAGAAACACAAGCCATTCCCCAGTAGCAAAGGTTAGCGATCGTAACAAACCAGTAAAAGATATATAATTTTTTGACTAACCTTGATATTCTTCATCAGATGACAGTCCTATAACATCAGGTTATACATACACTTATGTTTTGTTCGAAAATGTGCATATTTAGAGCTGAAATCAGTGGTTATACATTGTGCTATCGTAGCTACTTCTTCCCACAACGTCCGGATATTTTTTTGACACTTTTTCTGACACACATATTCTGACCAAATAGCAATTCATAAACTTAACTAAAAAATACATGTTGTATAGGAAATGATAGATCCATTAGTTCTTAATGAAATCGCCGTGTTAGAATTCTAAAAATAACTTCATTACGACATCCAGCTTCGGTATAGCTAGAGCACCCAAAAGCTGGGCGCCGACGACTAGTTCACATGTACGACAGATATATGAAATAGCATCATAAAATGTTTCTTACTTTTGCTGATCTTTCATCAGAATGTTGGACAAGGGGTCCTTTGTCGGGAACAATCGTTGTTTGGATTTAGAACGGCCTCTTTCCCTCTCGATTTAGCAAGCACACTAGCCAAGTGGCACGAATCTCTCCATCGTCAACAAACTCAGAGAACGGAACACGGCAAAACTCCTGAAAAAATGTCAATAATCGGATTAAACTATATTGAAAAAACATACTTTACGATGATGATATGGTCACATGTATCAAATAAAATCAAAGCCGGAGATATTAGTCGTCCATAACGGCAGCTAAACAGAAGGCAAATCCAGGTGCCTCCTCACCCTCTCCAGAAAACAGGAAATGGGTGACACGTAATACAAAGAGCTTGTATTCCATTTCAGACCAAGATAAACACTCAATTTCTTCTCTCAACGCCTCTTGACATCCAGGGGAAGGTCTATGAAGTGCATGTATACTAATACGTTTCATGCCCATTTATAGGCAGGAAGTAGAACAGAGCCTCGATTTCAGACTTTCCACTTCCTGGTCAGGAAGTTTGTGCCAAATGAGTTCTGTTTTACTCACAGATATAATTCAAACGGTTTTAGAAACTAGAGAGTGTTTTCTATCCAATAGTAATAATAATATGCATATTGTACGAGCAATAATTGAATACGAGGCCGTTTGAAATGGGCACCTTTTATCTGGCTACTCAATACTGCCCCTGCAGCCCAAACAGGTTAATGAGCTTGACTCCTTGATTAGCTAATTTCACGACAAGTGCTCACCACTCATCGTACTGAGGTACTTTAACCTCCCGACGCCTGACTTCAATTCCTTTCTTCACTCTTTTGACCTCACCCTCACTGTGTGCTAACAGAACCGGGCTGCAGGCAGCTGAGTGGAAATGGAGGGAAACTAAACTTGCAGAGGACCTATCCTCCTTCCACTCCTTCATCTCTACTTTCTCTTCATCAGTATCCGCTGCTTAATATGATTATTTTTTTAAATTTACCCCGTTTTTCTCACCAATTTCGTGGTATCCAATTGTTAGTAGTTACTATCTTGTCTCATCTCTACAACTCCCGTACCGGCCAAACCCTCTCTAACCCGGACGACGCTAGGCCAATTGTGCGTCACTTCACGGACCTCCCGGTCGCGGCCGGCTGCGACAGAGCCTGGGCGCGAACCCAGAATCTCTGGTGGCACAGCTAGCGCTGCGATGCAGTGCCCTAGGCCATTGCGCCAGCCGGGAGGCCCACTGCTCCCAAACTTGACCTTTTAATACAGCTTTGGTGATTAAGCGGTCTCACAGCAAAACCCTTTATCGATCGTCTTGACTACTTGGGGAATGCATTGGAAAGGACAAAACAAAATTAATTGAGAAGTTAAAACAGGTTTAGAAATGTTAGCACATGTTAAAACATAATAATAATTGAAATACCTTATTTACATAAGTATTCAGACCCTTTGCTACGAGACTCGAAATTGAGCTCAGGTGCATCCTGTTTCCATTGATCATCCTTGAGATGTTTCAACAACTTGAATTGAGTCAACCTGTGGTAATTCAATAGTTAAGACATGATTTGGAAAGGCACACACCTGTCTATATAAGTATTAGGTCACACAGTTGACAGTGCATGTCAGAGCGAAAACCAAGGCAATAAGGTCGAAGGAATTGTACATAGATCTCCGAGACAGGATTGTGTCCAGGCACTGATCTGGGGAAGGGTACCAAAATAGTTGTGCGCATTGAAGTTTCCCAAGAACACAGTGGCCTCATCATTCTTAAATGGAAGAAGTTTTGACCGCCCGGCCATGCTGGAGGTGACCAAGAACCTGATGGTCAATGTGACAGAGCTCCAGAGTTCCTCTGTGGAGATGGGAGAACCCACCAGAAGGACAACCGTCTCTGCAGCACTCCACCAATCAGACCTTTATAGTAGAGTGGCCAGACGGAAGCTACACTCTTGGAGTTTGCCAAAAGGCACCTAAAGAACTATCAGACCATGAGAAATAAGATTATTTGGTCTGAAGAAACCAAGATTGAACTCTTTGGCCTGAATGCCAAGCGTCACCTCAGGAGGAAACCACGCACCGCTCATCACCTGGCCAATACCATACCTACGGTGAAGCATGGTGGTGGCAGTATCATGCTGCAGGGATGTTTTTCAGTGGCAGGGACTGGCAGACTAGTCAGGATTGAGGGTGAGACGAAAGGAGCAAAGTACAGTGATCCTTGATGAAAACCTGCTCCAAAGCGCTCAGGATCTCAGACTGGGGCGAATGTTCACCTTCCAACAGGGCAACGACCACAGCCAAGACAACGCAGGAGTGGCTTTGGGACAAATCTCTGAATGTCCTTGAGTGGCCCAGCCAGAGCCCGGACCTGAACCTGAACCCGATCGAGAATCTCTGGAGACACCTGAAAATAGCCATGCAGCGACACTTCCCATCCAACCTTACAGAGCTTGAGAGGACCTGCACAGAAGAATGGGAGAAACTCCCTGAATACAGGTGTGCTAAGCTTGTAGCGTCATACCCAAGAAGACTCAAGGCTGTAATCACTGCCAAAGGTGCTTCAACAAAGTACTGAGAAAGGGTCTGAATAATTATGTAAATGTAACATGTCAGTTTTTTTATTGTTATACATTTGTAAAAATGTCTTAACCTGTTTTTGCTTTGTCATTATGATGTATTGTGTGTAGATTGATTAGGGGGAAAAAAAACTATTGAATCATTTTTAGAATAAGGCTAATGTAACAAAATGTGGAAAAATGCACTGAATTAGCGCTGTGCAACACTGCTGAATGGGCTGCACTTCTGCTGTCAAAATCCATGCCATAACTAACTGCGTTACCACTAAGACCATTTTTTGGTCTTAAATATCCCCACCAGCGCTGCCTGAAATTGTCACTTTTTTAGGACACCTCAGATTTTGCCACCCCTCTCACCTCAACGCAAGAAAGATCACATAAGACAGATATTTTACCAATGTTGGTACAAGTTTTTGAAAATAGCCAAGTGGTGGTCGAAATTGCCAACCATCATGCATTTGACAATTGCTTAATGCCAGCCTAAAATGGTGTCTTAGAGGACAATAGAGCTGGGCTTCAAGAATACACTGAGTATACCAAATATTAGGACATGTCCTTTGAATGGTGGATCATTCTTGATACACACGGGAAAGTGTTGAGCTTGAAAAACCCAACAGCGTTGCAGTTCTTGACACACGGAAACCAGTGCTCCTGGCACCTACTATCATACCCCATTCACTTAAATCTTGTGTCTTCACACTCTGAATGGCAAACATACACAATCCATGTCTCAAGGCTTACAAATCCTTCTTTCACCTGTCTCCTCCACTTCATCTACACTTATTGGTGGATTTAACAAGTTACATCAATAAAGGAACATAGCTTTCAGCTGGATTCAACTGGTCAGTCTATGATTTGGACAGGTGTTTTTGATGTTTTGTAGACTCAGTGTATGTTTTTATTGTTAAAACCTATGCATTTCGGCACATAGTCTTATCATATCCTACTGAGGTTAAAACATTGGTGTATTTGTTTTGCTAATGAATGCATATTGTCCTCCAAGAGCTGCTGTATATTTTCAGTTTGCTTCACTTTTAATGCATGTGGTTGGAAAGTAAGGGTAGCTTATTCTTTTGTACTGATCTTACCATTTCACCCTTACACAAAAAAGTTTTAAAAAGGAGAGCGCAGATGCACATCTAAAAAATTATGAATGTTCTTTTTACATCCACTGTCTACGATTCATGTAACTGAGAGAAAAAATAAATAAAAAATGTCCTTCTGAATACTAACGTCATTGTTCTCCAGTATCCCAATATTAGGCCATACTTCAAATTATTTTTGATTGGACAAAAGTACTTTGAGGTCATTCCATGGACATCGACCCTGGTATTATTAAATCTGACAAATCCATTAGGTTATGGACAAAATGTTTAGTGCAGGAAATACAGCAAGCTCCAAAAGTATTGGGACAGTGACAGATTTTTTGTTGTTTTGGCCCTGTACTCCAGCACTTTGGATTTGAAATGATACAGCGACAATTACAATACATGACCAAAAGTATGTGGACACATCTTTGTCAAAAATCTCATTCCAGCCTCCCGGGTGGCGCAGTGGTCTAGGGCACTGCATCGCAGTGCTAACACCAGAGTCTCTGGGTTCGCCCCCAGGCTCTGTCGCAGCCGGCCGCGACCGGGAGGTCCATGGGGCGACGCACAATTGGGCTAGCATCGTCCGGGTTAGGGAGGGTTTGGCCGGTAGGGATTTCCTTGTCTCATCGCGCTCCAGCGACTCCTGTGGCGGGCTGGGCGCAGTGCGCGCTAACCAAGGGGGCCAGGTGCACGGTGTTTCCTCCGACACATTGGTGCGGCTGGCTTCCGGGTTGGAGGCACGCTGTGTTAAAGAAGCAGTGCGGCTTGGTTGGGTTGTGCCTCGGAGGACGCATGGCTTTCGACCTTCGTCTCTCCCGAGCCCGTACGGGAGTTGTAGCGATGAGACAAGATAGTAATTACTAGCGGTTGGATACCACGAAAATTGGGTATTTTCGTGGTATCCAACCATACAAAATCTCATTCCAAAATAATGGGCATTAATATGGAGCTGGTCCCACCTTTGCTGCTATAACAGCCTCCACTCTTCTGGCAAGGATTTACAGAAATCGGTGTTCCATTTTATCCAAAAGGTGTTCGATGGGGTTGAGGTCAGGTCACTGTGCAGGCCAGTCAAGTTCTTCCACACCGATCTCGACAAACCATTTCTGTATGGACCCTGCTTTGTGCATGGGGGTATTGTCATGCTGAAACAGGAAGCACAGAATCTTCTACAATGTCATTGTATGATGCAGTGTTACGATTTCCCTTAACTGGAACTAAGAGGCCAAGCACGAACCATGAAAAACAGCCCCAAACCATTATTCTTCCTCCACCAAACTTCACAGTTGGCACTATGCGTTCGGGCAAGTAGCGTTCTCCTGGCCTCCCTAACAGTTCTTGTGCTGACGTGGCTTCAAGAGGCAGTTTGGAACTCGGTAGTGAGTGTTGCAATCTCCACATACTTTTGTGCAGACTGTCAGCTTTACTTTGCGGGTATTTTCATCCATATCGAGTGAACCGTTTAGTATTTATAACACTTTACGTACATACTTTTGATACCCTGAAATGGGGAGACTTTATACAAAAAGTGCTGTAATTTCGAAACATTTCACCTGATATGGATGAAAATACCCTCAAGTTAAATCTGACAGTCTGCAACTTAACCTCGTCGTCATTGTATCATTTAAAATCCAAAGTGCTGGAGTACAGAGCCAAAACAATAAAAAATGTGTCACTGTCCCAATACTTTGAGCTCACTATACATTATTTTTCTTTGCACGAGAAGGACATTGTTCAAAGGAAACAACTGAAGCCTGTCATGTGACTCACATTGAAAACCTTTATTGTCAGAAAACCTTTTGTCTATCTCCACAGATAGCTCAAACCCAACAGGATATCTGAAGAAATCATAATATTCTTGCACAAGGACAGTGTGCTCTTCCTCGAGGAAAAGAAGCAAAGTGAGAAACGTTCCATCACTTATATGGAGACCTTTGCCTAGCTATCATCTTTAAAGCTAGAATCCTTGGTTGCTACATTGAGTTTGACTTTTTAATGACATATGAATGATTAATTCATGATATGCCCATTGATTCCTGAAGAATATAACTTATGTTTGTAAAAAATATAAATTTAAACAAATACTGTGTAGCCTCAAAACTTATAATGTTGATATCATGGATGCTCAGTCCTTGTATCATTAGCTCTGTCTCTGATTTTGAGAGTGGTCACATTTCTCCAGGCCCAGCCCTCAGCTTTTTACCAAAACAGAGGTGGGGTGCCCGCTTTCTTATTGTTTCAAATAAGGATTCAAGCTTTAACAGTTGAAAACTGGCCTCATTCATTCAGACATTAGTTGAAACAATATAGCACATTTTCAGATAACTAACTTGTTACCAGAATCATAATGATGCTACAATATGTTTAATGTACAGAACAGAAATGTAATAAGATTTCATGTTGACTGTTTCTGGATTGAGAAATCAATCAAGAACCAAAAACAGCATTCAGACATTCACGCATCAGTAATATTGATGCTAAGAAAAACGGCACACTCATGGTCTACGGAACCACTTCTCGTCGACACTGAGATATACACAATACAGTGCATTCAGGAAGTATTGACCCCTTCACTTTTTTCACATTTTGTTACGTTACAGACTTATTCTAAAAGGGATTAAATCGTTTTTCCCCCTCATCAATCTGCACACAATACCCCATAATGACAAAATAAAAACACATAAAAAAGATCACATTTAAATAAGTATTCAGACCATTTACTCAGTACTTTGTTGCAGCAGCTTTGGCAGCAATTAGAGCTAAAGAGCCAAATAAGTCTTCTTGGGTATGACACTACAAGCTTGGCACACTTGTATTTTTCCCATTCTTCTTTGCAGATCCTCTCAAGCTCTGTCCGGTTAGATGAGGAGCACAGCTATTGTCAGGTCTCAACAGAAATGATCAATCACTTTCAAGTCCGGGCTCTGGCTGGGCCACTCAAGGAAATTCAGAGACTTGTCCCGAAGCGACTCCTGCGTTTTCTTGGATGTCTGCTTAGGGTCGCTGTCCCGTTAGGAAGGTGAACCTTCACCCCAGTCTGAGGTCCTGAGTGCTCTGGAGCAGGTTTTCATCAAGGATCTCTCTGTACTTTGCTCCATTCATCTTTCCCTCGATTCAGACTAGTCTTCCAGTCCCTGACGCTGAAAAACATCCCCACAGTATGATGCTGCCACCACAATGCTTCACTGTAGGATGGTGCCAGGTTTCCTCCAGACGTAACGCTTAGCATTCAGGCCAAAGAGTTCAATCTTGGTTTCATCAGACCAGAGAATCTTATTTCTCATGGTCTGAGAGTCCTTTGGGTGCCTTTTGGCAAACTCCAAGTGGGCTGTCATGTGCCTTTTACTAAGGAGTGGCTTCCGTCTGGCAACTCTACCATGAAGGCCTGATTGGTGGAGTGCTGCAGAGATGGCTGTCCTTCTGGAAGTTTCTCCCATCTCCACAGAGGAACTCTGGAGCTCTGTCAGAGGGACCATCAGGTTCTTGGTCACCTCCCTGACCAAGGTCCTTCACCCCGATTGCTCAGTTTGGCCAGCCAGCTCTAGGAAGCCACTGTGTTCTTGGGGGCCGTCAATGCTGCATTCATTTTTCTGTGCCCTTCCCCAGATCTGTGCTTCGACACAATCCTGTCTCGCAGCTCTACGGACAATTCCTTCGACCTCATGGTTTGGTTTTTGCTCTGACATGCACTGTCAACTATCGGACCTTATATAGACAGGTGTGTGCCTTTCCAAATCATGTCCAATCAATTGAATTTACCACAGGTGGACTCCAATCAAGTTGTAGAAACATCTCAAGGAGGATCAATGTAAACAGGAAGCACCTGAGCTCAATTTTTAGTCTCATAGCAAAGGGTCCGAATACTTATGTAAATAAGAAATATATATATATATATTTTTTTAAATATATTTTTTTGTTTATAGTAAAATAATACTATAAACCCGTTATCATTTTGTCAATATGGGTTATTGTGTTTAGATTGATGAGAAAAAACGATTTAATCAGTTTTAGAATACGGCTGTAACGTAACAAAATGTGGAAAAAATCAATTGGTGTGAATACCTTCCAAATGCACTGTATATAAACAGAAGTATTCGGACACCCCTTTAAATTAGTTGATTCGGCTATTTCAGCCACATCCGTTGCTGACAGGTGTATAAAATCAAGCACAAAGCATTGCAATCTCCATAGACAAACATTGGCAGTAGAATGGCCTTACAGAAGAGCTCAGTGACTTTCAACGTGACACAGTCATAGGATGCCACCTTTCCAACAAGTCAGTTCGTCAAATTTCTGCCCTGCTAGAGCTGCACCTATTCAAGTGCTGTTATTGTGAAATGGAAACGTCTATGAACAACAACAGCTCAGCCGCGAAGTGGTCAGCCACACATGCTCACAGAACGGACCGCCGAGTGCTGAAGAGCTTAGCGCATGAAAAAGTCTGTCCTCGGGTGCAAACTCACTACCAAGTTCCAAGTTCAAATTGCCTCTGGAAGCAACGTCAGCACAATAACTGTTCGTTGGGAGCTTCATGAAATGGGTTTCTATGGCCGAGCATCCGCACACAAGACTAAGATCACCATGAGCAATACCAAGCGCCGGCTTGAGTGGTGTAAAGCTCACCACCATTGGACTCTGGATCAGTGGAACGCATCCTCTGGAGTGATGAATCACACTTCACGATCTGGCAGTCCGACGGACGAGTCTGTGTTTGGCGGATGCCAGGAGAACGCTACCTATCCGAATGCATAGTCCCAACTGTAAAGTTTGGAGGATGAGTAATGGGTTGGGGTTGTTTTTCATGGTTCGGGCTAGGCCCCTTAGTGCACAAAGGGAGATCCATACAGAAATGGTTTGTCGAGAATGGTGTGGAAAAACTTGACTGGCCTACAGAGCCCTGACCTCAATTCCATCGAACACCTTTGGGATGAATTGGAACGCCGACTGCGAGCCAGGCCTAATCACCCAACATCAGTGCCCGACCTCACTAATGCTCTTATGGCTGAATGGAAACAAGTCCCCACAGAAATGTTCCAACATCTAGTGGAAAGCCTTCCCAGAAGAATGGAGGCTGTAATAACAGCAAAGGGGGGACCAACTCCAAATTAATGCCCATGATTTTGGAATGAGATGTTAGACAAACAGGTGTCCACATACTTTTGGTCATGTAGTGTATCAAGGAGCATACCCTCTATCTTATTCAAGAGATAAGAACATTATTGTGTAAGGATTATTTGATTGCCAGGTGTGTGAATCATTGGTGTACTACGGACCGAGTTTTCATCCATATTTTCGTAGCTGTCTATTTACCACCACAATCCGATGCTGGCATTAAGACGGCACTCAACGAGCTGTATAAGGCCATAAGCAAACAAGAAAATGCTCATCCAGAGTCGACGCTCCTAGTGGACTTTAACGCAGGGAAAAAAATCAGTTTTACCTCATTTCTACCAGCATGTTAAATGTGCAACCAGAATATTAAAAAACTCTGGACCACCTTTACTTCACACACAGAGACGCGTACAAAGCTGTCCCTCATCCTCCATTTGGCAAATCGGACCATAATTCTATCCTCCTGATTCCTGCTACAAGCAAAAACTAAAGCAGGAAGTACCAGTGACTCGCTCAATAAGGAAGTGGTCAGATGATGCAAATGTTAAGCTACAGGCTGTTTTGCTAGCACAGGCTGTAATATGTTCCAGGATTCTTCCGAAGGCATTGAGGAGTACACCACATCAGTCACTGGCTTCATCAAAAAGTGCATACACACATACACCGTACATACAGTACATACCCCAACCAGAAACCAACCTTGGCCAACAGCCCCACCCCCCCCCCCCCGCTGCTACTCGCCCAAGCCTCCCCAGCTTCTCCTTTTCCCATATCCAGATAGCAGATGTTCTGAAAGAGCTGGAAAACCTGGACCCATACAAATCAGCTGGGCTTGACAATCTGGACCCCCTATTTCTGAAACTGTCCGCCACCATTGTCGCACCCCTATTACCAGCCTGTTCAACCTCTCCTTCGTATCATCTGAGATCCCCAAGGATTGGAAAGCTGCTGCGGTCATCCCCCTCTTCAAAGGGGGAGACACCCTGGACCCAAACTGTTACAGACCTATATCCATCCTGCCCTGCCTATCTAAGGTCTTTGAAAGCCAAGTCAACAAACAGATCACTGACCATCTCGAATCCCACCGTACCTTCTCCGCTGTGCAATCCGGTTTCCGAGCCGGTCACGGGTGCACCTCAGCCACGCTCAAGGTACTAAACGATATCATAACCGCCATCGATAAAAGACATTACTGTGCAGCCGTCTTCATCGACCTGGCCAAGGCTTTCGACTCTGTCAATCACCATATTCTTATCGGCAGACTCAATAGCCTCGGTTTTTCTAATGACTGCCTTGCCTGGTTCACCAACTACTTTGCAGACAGAGTTCAGTGTGTCAAATCGGAGGGCCTGTTGTCCGGTCCTCTGGCAGTCTCTATGGGGGTACCACAGGGTTCAATTCTCGGGCCGACTCTTTTCTCTGTATATATCAATGATGTTGCTCTTGCTGCGGGCGATTCCCTGATCCACCTCTACGCAGACGACACCATTCTGTATACTTCTGGCCCTTCCTTGGACACTGTGCTATCTAACCTCCAAACGAGCTTCAATGCCATACAACACTCCTTCCGTGGCCTCAAACTGCTCTTAAACGCTAGTAAAACCAAATGCATGCTTTTCAACCGTTCGCTGCCTGCACCCGCACGCCCGACTAGCATCACCACCCTGGACGCTTCCGACCTAGAATATGTGGACATCTATAAGTACCTAGGTGTCTGGCTAGACTGCAAACTCTCCTTCCAGACTCATATCAAACATCTCCAATCCAAAATCAAATCTAGAGTCGGCTTTCTATTTCGCAACAAAGCCTCCTTCACTCACGCCGCCAAACTTACCCTAGTAAAACTGACTATCCTACCGATCCTCGACTTCGGCGATGTCATCTACAAAATAGCTTCCAATACTCTACTCAGCAAACTGGATGCAGTTTATCACAGTGCCATTCGTTTTGTTACTAAAGCACCTTATACCACCCACCACTGCGACCTGTATGCCCTAATCGGCTGGCCCTCGCTACATTTTCGTCGTCAGACCCACTGGCTCCAGGTCATCTACAAGGCTATGCTAGGTAAAGTGCCGCCTTATCTCAGTTCACTGGTCACGATGGCTACACCCACCCGTAGCACGCGCTCCAGCAGGTGTATCTCACTGATCATCCCTAAAGCCAAAACCTCATTTGGACGCCTTTCCTTCCAGTTCTCTGCTGCCTGCGACTGGTTAAATAAAGGTGAAATAAAAAATAAAAATGACAGGCAACATCCGCACTGAGCTAAAGGGTAGATCTGCCGCTTTCAAGGAGCGTGACTCTAACCCAGGTGCTTATAAGAATTCCTATGCCCTCCGACGAACAATCAAACAGACATAGCGTCAATACAGGACTAAGATTGAATCGTACTACACCGGCTCCGACACTCGTCGGATGTGGCAGGGCTTACAAACTATTACGGACAACAAAGGGAGGAACAGCTGCAAGCTGCCCAATAACACAAGCCTACCAGACAATCTGAAAATCTTCTATGTTCACTTTAAGCCAAGCAACACTAAAGCATGCATGTGAGCATCAGCTGTTTCAGACGACTGTGTGATCACGCTCTCCGTAGCCGATGTGAGTAAGACCTTTAAACAGGTCAACATTCACAAGGCTGCAGGGCCAGATGGATTACCAGTACGTGTACTCCGAGCATGTGCTGACCAACTGGCAAGTGTCTTCACTGACATTTTCAACATGTCCCTGAACGAGTTTGTAATACCAACATGTTTCAAGCAGACCACCATAGTCCTTGCACCCAAGAGCACCAAAGTAACCTGCCTAAATGACTACCGACTCGTAGCATTCACGTCTGTAGCCATGAAGTGCTTTGAAAGGCTGGTCATGACTCACATCAACACCATTATCCCAGAAACCCTAGACCCACTCTAAATCTCATACCGCCCCAACAGATCCACAGATGATGCAATCTATATTGTACTCCACACTGCTCTTTCCCTCCTGGACAAAAGGAACACCTACGTGTGAATGCTATTCATTGACTACAGCTCAGCGTTCAACACCATAGTGCCCTCAAATCACTAAGATAAGGACCCTGGGACAAGATGCCTCCCTCTGCCACTGGTTCCTGGACTTCCTGACGGGCCACCCCCAGGTGGTAAGGGATGGTAACAACACATCTGCCATGCTGATTCTCAACACAGGGGCCCTTCATGGGGTCATCCATTCAAGGGTGCGTCCGGTCCTGTACTCTATGTTCACCCATGTTCACCCAAGCAAGACTCCAACACCATCATTAAGTTGGCAGACGACACAACAGTGGTAGGCCTGATTACCGACAATGATGAGAGGTCAGAGACCTGGCAGTGTGGTGCCAGGATAACAACCTCTACCTCAACTTGATCAAGATAAAGGAGATGATTGTGGACTACAGAAAAAGGAGGACCAAGCATGCCCCCATTCTCATCAACTGTAGTGGAGCAGGTTGAGAGCTTCAAGTTCCTTGGTGTCCACTGTCATGGTCCAAACACACCAAGACAGTCGTAAAGAGGGCACGACAACGCCTATTCCCCCTGAGGAGACTGAAAAGATTTGGCATTGGTCCTCAGATCCTCAAAAGGTTTTACAGCTGCACCATCGAGGGCATCCTGACTGGTTGCATCACCGCCTGGTGTGGCAACTGCTCGGCCTACATCTGCAAGGCACTACAGAGGGAGTGTGTACGGCCCAGTACATCATTGGGGCCAAGTTTTCCACCATCCAGGACCTCTATACCAGGTGGTGTCAGAGGAATGCTCAAAACGCCCACCCTAGTCATAGACTGTTCTCTCTGCTACCGCACGGCAAGTGATACCAGAGTGCCAAGTCTAGGTCCAAAAGGCTTCTTAGCAGCTTCTACCCCCAAGCCAGAAGACTCCTGAACAGCTAATTAAATGGCCACCCGGGCTGTTTGCATTGTCACCAGCCCCCACTGCTGCTACTACTCTCTGTTTATTACCCATGCATAGTCACTTTACCTCTACCGACATGCACATATGGTTTTCACTACCTCAACTAACCTATCCCCCTGCACATTGACACTGTACTGGTACCCCTTGTATATAGCCTCGCAACTGTTATTTTATTGTTCCTCCTTAATTTAAAAATTTTTTATATATTTTTTACTTCAGTTTATTTTTGGAAATATTTTGACACTTTTTTTTCTTAAAACTGCATTGTTAGTTAATTCTTGTGGATAGGGGGGCGCTGTTTTCACTTTGGAAAAAATCGTGCCCAAATTAAACGGCCTCGTACTCTGTTCTAGATCATACAATATGCATATTATTATTAACATTGGATAGAAAACACTCTGAAGTTTCTAAAACTGTTTGAATTATATCTGTGAGTAAAACAGAACTCATTTGGCAGCAAACTTCCATATAGGAAGTGAAAAATCTGAAAACGAGGCTCTGTGTCAGTGCCTGCCTATTCAACTGGCTTTTATTTATCGATCTGTATGCACTTCATACGCCTTCCACTAGATGTCAACAGGCAGTGGAATGTTGAATGGGGTGTCTAGCTTGATCTGAGGCCGAATAAGAGCTTTTGGAATGACACGTCAGCTCTTTTGGCAGTTTTCGACGGCGCGCAGGGGAGCCTCACATTGTCTTCTGAAAAGCGTTCGTTATACACGCCGGCTCTGATTTTATTTGATACATATGAGAAAAACATCATAAAGTAGGACTTTTCAACCGAGTTTGATCAGTTTATTCGCTGTTTATTGGGACTTTTGGAATTTTTCGTTCCGGGCGCAAACATTTCTTGGACACGTGAGCTCGACATGGCTAGCTAAAGTTGCTAATTCGACAGAAGAAATGGACATTCTAAAACCAAACAACGATTTATTCTGGAAATAGGACTCCTTGCACAACATTCTGATGGAAGCTCAAGAAAGGTAAGAGAATATTTATGATGTTATTTCGTATTTTTGTGTTAAATGTTGGCTTCAACAAGGCGGAGAATATGTGAGCGCTGTCTCACAATACTGCATGCTGTATGTTCTACTAAAGTTATTTTTTTAAATCTAACACAGCGGTTGCATTAAGAACCAGTGTATCTTTCATTTGCTGTACAACATGTATTTTTTAGTAAAGTTTATGATGAGTTCTTTGATTAGATTAGGTGACTGTCCAAAATATCTCTGGAGATTTTGGTGAATTGTTGCTACGTATTCACATTGTATAACCACGATTTGCAGCTCTAAATATGCACATTTTCGAACAAAACATAAATGTATTGTATAACATGATGTTATAAGACTGTCATCTGATGAAGTTGTTCAAGGTTAGTGATTCATTTAATCTCTATTTTGTCGGTTTTGTGCAAGCTATTGTCGTGACGTTGTATTAGTTAATGTGGCGACTGTTGCTCATCGAATGATTACAAGTTTCTAATTACGTGATTAACTGAATCAAGCAATTATTAACTCATTAACCTGGGGCACCATGGGAAAACTAGTTTTATTGAGTTTCTATTTCCCAAATTAACTCAAAGATTATCAGAATATCGATTTTACCACAGCTGCTAATTAACCAGTTGCCTCTAACAATCTCGTTCTGAACGTCGTATAGCCCGGGATTCTGCACGGAGTCTCACTAATGAATTCGCACCACACCAGTCTTAGTTGAATGTTTATTTACTAAAAAGCTAAAATGATGATAAAAGATACACATACACAAAAACACATTCTAGGCTATTGATTAGAACTTAGTATAACGGGCCAACACACTATGGTGCGTGTTACCCAAAATGGGGATTTAAAAGAGAGAGAAAGGGAGAAAGTACATGAGAGGAATATACATTTGGGTGAAATTGTCAGCTATGCTCATTCTAACCCTAGCCTTGCCCCAAACTGCCGCTGTTATGAGTCAGAATATAATGATGTAATTACTTGTTGAAGGTCTCCGTGGATTTTCCCGCGTGGACCGTTCAGGCTGCTCAATGACGCACTTCTCCTGCGCACCTCTCAAGGTGTCTTCACGATGTCCGTGTCCTTTGGCTTACTGGCCTGTTCCCTTGTCCTTGCTCTGGAAGGGGTCTTCGGAGGACAGATAGCTCTGTAGCTCAGAGCTCACAGCGTAAAGATGAAAGAGTGTAGATACCACGATTCGATGGGGAGTGGAGGCTAGGTGGTTCGGCTTGAATTCACCCGCTTAGACACCGCTTCTCATCCGTAGCTTGGGTAGAAAAATATTTATTTGTCTTCAAACTTGTTGTGTTTTGGGTTCGTTGACCTTTTAGACCTTTGGCTAAAGCTCGGGTCACTTAGTCTAATCTGTTAATTCTGCACTCACAGGTTTTATACCCTCGGGTCAGAAGTGGGTGTAACCACCTTCAGGGCAATTCTCTGGGCGTACCAAGTTTAAGGGGCAAGGTATGGATTTTATTCAAATCCAATTTTAGACAACTAACTTCACATTTCATCTTTACCGAAACATTCTCATTGATTTGGACATTTTACACACAACGTACAATGTATAAACATCAAGCATATACGAGGAAAACTCTTAACGTTACAATGTTTTCATAATAACGTCATCTATCAACCTTTAATAACAAAACAAAAATGACATACATTTTCATATTCCATCTATCGTCATGACCACCATTGTAGTTGACGGAAACCATTGTTCCAAAGTCCCTTTATTGCATGTTTACAGTTCTGAGGCTGGTTCTCCATAATGAGAGGGACAAAGGAATGTTGTCTGTGGCCTCAGAATTACCATGGGTGTGAGGGGTCATAAAACCCCCACATCTTCAGACCCCTAGATCTCTCCTCATCTGTTGGGGTGAGAGATAATCTGTAGGGTTGTGGTCTCCTGTAACCTGACCTGATCAGGACAGTCATGACACTATTTTGGCGGGGAGTAAATTGTGTTGTGTGTTTGGCTATTGTGATGAGCTAATATAATTCTATATAGTGTTTTTTCGCTGTATAACACTTAAAAAATCTGAAATATTGGCTGGATTCACAAGATGTTTATCTTTCATTTGCTGTACACCATGTATTTGTCATAAATGTTTTATGATGAGTATTTATGTATTTCACGTTGCTCTCTGTAATTATTCTGGCTGCTTTGGTGCTATTTGTGATGGTGGCTGCAATGTAAAACCAGGATTTGTAGTTATAAATACGCACATTTTCGAACAAAACGGAAATGTATTGTATAACATGATGTTATAAGACTGTCATCTGATGAAGTTGCTCAAGGTTAGTGATTAATTTTCTCTCTATTTGTGGGTTTTGTGAAAGCTACCTATGCGATGGAAACATGGTGAAAATATGCCGTTGTGTGTTTGGCTATTGTGGTTAGCTAATATAAATACATATTGTGTATTCGCTGTAAAACATTTAAAAAATCGGAAATAATGGCTGGATTCACAAGATGTTTATCTTTCATTTGCTGTATTGGACTTGTGATTTCATGAAATTATATTATATGATATCCCTGTCCCGTTAGGCTAGGCTATGCTAGTCAGCTTTTTTGATGAGGAGGATCCTGGATCCGGGAGAGAGAAGCGGTAGAGTTAAGGGCTTGTAAGTAAGCATTTCACTGTAAGGTGTACCTGTTGTATTCGGCGCATGTGACAAATAACATTTGATTTGACAAATAACATTTGGTTTGACTTGATCAGTGTTTCAACCCATATTGATAGTGTGTTTGTGCATTTTGCATAATTCAGTCTTTTTACTGAAAGCATGAACTAAATCACATCTAAATCCGTGCTAGTGATGGTGTTCATTTGCAGGGTTGAAACCCTGATTCAAAGTGAAATATGCAACAAATGTAGTTTTAAATGTCACTGATGGTTGTCCTCTCTCTTCAATCATCTCACACAGAAGAGAAAAAGGAGAATATGCTTTTTAAAGCTGAATAAATCCACAGAAAAGTCATTGTCAAGAGCTTATTATTCCTTTCACGAAGCCCGCCAAAGGATAGCACCTACCATACCCCTCAAGTTGAGAAGTTGTCCTCTTTGGATTCTCTCCAACCAATTACACCAGTCACTTGAATGGATAGGGCCGATGGTGGCAACCTATAATTATAGTGCGCGGTATATTCTGAAGAGATTCATTCACTCTGCATCGATGTGTCCAACCGAGATGGACTCTCTGACAGATGCGAGTGGAAAGAGGTGAAACTAGTGATTTGAACTCAGGCCCCTGTAAAGAGCAAACTCCTCAGCTCAAAATCAGAAAAGCTCACTCAGTTATTCTTTCCCTCACCTCAAATATTTTACTATGTCCCCTTTTCCCTCTTCTCTATCTGAGCCCTTCTTCTCCCCACTTCTCTATCTGAGCCCTTCTTCTCCCCACTTCTCTATCTGAGCCCTCCCCCCCCCCCTGTTCTCTATCTGAGCCCTTCTTCCCCCCGCTTCTCTATCTGAGCCCGCCCCCCCTGTTCTCTATCTGAGCCCTTCTTCCCCCCGCTTCTCTATCTGAGCCCGCCACCCCTGTTCTCTATCTGAGCCCTTCTTCCCCCCTCTACTCTATTTGAGCCCTTCTCCCCCCTCCGCTTCTCTTTTTTAGCCTCTCTTCCCAGTCTCTTCTCTATTTGAGCCCTTCTTCCTCCTCCCTTCTCTATCTGTGCCCTTCTTCCCCTCCTCTTCTCTATTTGAGCCCTTCTTCCCCTCCTCTTCTCTATTTGAGCCCTTCTTCCCCTCCTCTTCTCTATTTGAGCCCTTCTTCCCCCCCTCTTCTCTATTTGAGCCCTTCTTCCCCTCCTCTTCTCTATTTGAGCCCTTCTTCCCCCCCTCTTCTCTATTTGAGCCCTTCTTCCCCCCTCTTCTCTATTTGAGCCTTTCTTCTCCCCTGTTCTCTATTTGAGCCCTTCTTCCCCCCTCTTCTCTATTTGAGCCCTTCTTCCCCTCCTCTTCTCTATTTGAGCCCTTCTTCCCCCCCTCTTCTCTATCTGAGCCCTTCTTCCCCCCCTCTTCTCTATTTGAGCCCTTCTTCCCCCCCTCTTCTCTACCTGAGCCCTTCTTCCCCCCTCTTCTCTATTTGAGCTCTTCTTCCCCCCCTCTTCTCTACCTGAGCCCTTCTTCCCCCCTCTTCTCTATTTGAGCCTTTCTTCTCCCCTGTTCTCTATTTGAGCCCTTCTTCTTCCCCTCTTCTCTATTTGAGCCTTTCTTCTCCCCTGTTCTCTATTTGAGCCCTTCTTCCCCCCCTCTTCTCTACCTGAGCCCTTCTTCCCCCCTCTTCTCTATTTGAGCCTTTCTTCTCCCCTGTTCTCTATTTGAGCCCTTCTTCTTCCCCTCTTCTCTATTTGAGCCTTTCTTCTCCCCTGTTCTCTATCTGAGCCCTTCTTCCCCCCTCTTCTCTATTTGAGCCCTTCTTCCCCCCCCTCTTCTCTACCTGAGCTCTTCTTCCCCCCTCTTCTCTATTTGAGCCTTTCTTCTCCCCTGTTCTCTATTTGAGCCCTTCTTTCACCCCCTCTTCTCTATTTGAGCCTTTCTTCTCCCCTGTTCTCTATTTGAGCCTTTCTTCTCCCCCGCTTCTCTATTTGAGCCCTTCTCCCCCCGCTTCTCTATTTGAGCCCTTCTTCCCCCCGCTTCTCTATTTGAGCCCTTCTTCCCCCCCGCTTCTCTATTTGGACTCCCCCTTCTCTATTTGAGCCCTTCTTCTCCCCCTCTTCTCTATTTGGGCCCACCCCCTTCTCTATTTGAGCCCTTCTCCCCTGTTCTCTATTTGAGCCCTTCTTCTCCCCTGTTCTCTATTTGAGCCCTTGTTCCTCCCCTCTTCTCTATTTGAGCTCTTCTTCCTCCCCTCCTCCACCTCCACCACCTTCTCTCTTGAAAGGTTGCTGGATCGAATCTCCAAGCAGACAAGGCAAACATCTGTCATTCTGCCCCTGTGCAAGGCAGTAACCCACTGTTCCCTGCGTGCCTAAGACGTAGATGACGATTTAAGGCAGCCCCCGCACCTCTCTGATTCAGAGGGGTTTGGTGAAATGCCAAAGACACATTTCAGTTTTAGGCATTCAGTTGTACAACTGACGAGGTATCCCCCTTTCCCTTTTCTTGTGTCAATCTCTATTACCACAGTCTATTTCCACACCATAACTCCTCAATGAAACATTGGAATGATTAATGGGCTAGCAGGCTCTATGATAATCATTGAACTGACTCACTCTGCCTTTTCTTTTTCAAAATGTAATACACGATGTCCATCGTCATGACTACAAGATACAGCATATCCATTGTAATTACCCACTGTTACGTTCCCCAGAAAGAAAACAAGACGTGTCGCTCAAACAGAAGGGGGAACTAACAAAGAGTCACTGACAACAACCCAAACTAAACAGATGGAGTTTTAGGAAGGGTTCTAAAATACACTGTTTGGGGTGTCCCTGAAAGTTGCATAGCATCAACAACTGGGTCCTAAAAGACACCCACCATGAGCGCCCACTAAATTTTCCCACTAAGATGCAAACAAAATAAAAACCCACAAACTTAAAGACAGGAAGAAAAGCAAAATGGTGGAGCAAAATTAAATCAGATAAAGGATTGTTTGTCTAGAACTCTAAATAGGGAGTGCCAACTAAAGGCGTTAACCCTCCAGATCTATCAGGACAACTGGAGCACTGGACCAGCCATTCTTAAATAGCACCTGGGCCAGGTGAAACACGTTCCCACAAATGAGATGGGAACCAGCACAGGTGTAGCACATACTGATTAACGAAGTGACACCCTACTTGCTAACGAACTATATGTCCAACCTCAAAACCTAAATGAAAAAACCAAAGCTTGTAACACAACTTGAACCATTGGCACACATTATGTATTCCAAGATAGGACAACTGTTATGAAGGAGTTCTGCAGTGGTGCATGTTGAGTGAATGCCTTCAAGTTAAATAGTCTTTCCCCACTTTCTCAGTTTTATTGATTTGAGTTTTATTGATGTGGAACTTCCTTGTGGAATTGGTCGGATGATTGATGTAATGATATGCTGTACTGTAATTATCAGACCTCCCTCAGTAAGAATTGTTGTACTACAACAGACAAAAAAAACCTAATATGCGCAGCTATTGGTTCAGTTTAAAGTAAGGTATTTTCCCGTATACTCTCAAACATGAACTTATAAAACATGTATGTTCTCACACATACAAACTGGGTATAATCTGAGGTCTATCTTTGAGTGATCTTTAGCGAGCAAGACATCTCTTAATAAAACATAAATCAACAGCAGCAAACCCATTTCTATGCAAGCAGGTGTCTTAAGTTGCCCTGAAGCAAGAAGCTGGACTTGTCTGTGAAGAGCCCAGGTATATAAACCCTGGAGAGTGGTTCATGCATTCCCCTAAAAACGTCAGGCTTATATTCCTGGGTATACCCTCCACTTCTCTGTTGGACTCTTTTCTCTCTCAATCAGAACATGTTGGTTTTCTTCCCCATCCACTCCCATAGGTCCAAACTTGAAATCTGAAGATTGCTTTTTTTGGCAGTTCTCAAACATTTTAAAGTGTAACGTTATAGATAGAAATAGCAATATTAACTGTAAAAAAGTTTGGACTCACGGTCTGAAAAAGTGTTTTCATACTCACTATGACTAATTTCATTTGAAGTGTTATTTTGTTTAATTTAGGTGCAACATCATTCGATAATTTGATCCCCATCATATGTTATTTTTATAATTCTCAAATGTTTATTCAGCCCTTCTGCCGTTTTGTTTGCCACAAGCTCAAGGTCTTGCTTCTGTGTATGCCCACTAAAGAACTGTGGATCTGTGGGTGTGCAGGATTGGAGATAACTTTGAACCTAAGCTGAACCATGCAATGTGGTTGGCTTGCCGTGGCAGAAAATAATGTGTGTGCCTATAAAGGTTAATTCAGGTGTTAGCTTTGCTGGCCAAGACTGGGAATATGCCATTCCTTTTACTTATTTTCATTCCTATTATTTTTAGAACTCGCTTTTGGCCTCCCCTTCAATTCAGTTATGCTTTAATTATTCATGAATAGTGCATAATTTATTCCAGGCTTGTTTATGCATGACTGGCTGCCCAAGGGTTTTGTTTATTTTGTTTTTATTTTGTTTGGTAGATGTTTTTGGAATGTGGTTTGATGGCTCTGTTGGTTGGATCTATCCGCCATTAGTTAAACATCTGATTCTGGCCAGGCAAAGGCTAGACAGACTTTTTAAGAACACCTGCTACTTGCCTCAGTCCACGAGCCAGACACGCTCACGCAGTCCAAATACACTGCTCTTCTATCTTTTTTTCAGGCTTTTATTTACATCTTAGTCTTCACACAGTGAAAATATTTACTCTAAAAGTACATGTATCAACATTTTCAAAAGGCACTGTGGTGCAACTAAGATTCATCAAATGCACCTCCATGACTAAATTGCGGCAAACAATGTTAAATTGAGTCGTGTCGCTGCTTTGCCCATATTCGGGTTGATAATAGCGGTAATGTACTATTATTATCTTTTGCTACAACTTATAACGCAAGGTTTCGATTTTATTCAACCTCTATTGAAACACAGCAAGATCATAATCACTCATTTCATGTATTCTGAGGCGGCTAAATTAACCTTGCAATGATGACTTCCTCCCCCGAGGAGCGGGATATTGATCTTGCACTGTTAGATCTGCTCCTGACCTTTGACCTTTTAAGCTGCAGGTGTGCATGGGAGTGTGTGGCGTGGCTATGATCTGTCTGTCCGGGCGTTGCAGTGGTCCAACCAATAAATCAAAGGGAGGATGAGTATGGACAGCAGGGAAGTTTGCCTGCTGCCTTCAGCCATGGAAAATGGAGTCCGAGATCATGTGGGATTACCACTGTTCACTGTAATACATGATAGGCCCCTCTCAACACCGTGGGAGCCAGTATTAGTCCATTCAGCACCAGCTGGGTTGGACATGGCTAAAGGTGATGGCGTATCTCATTTTTACTCACTTTCTTTTTCATATGACAGATAGAATCCTTGTTTACTAATATGTTGTGCATGGAGCCTGGGTTTGGAAAGGCATTGGGCTGGGCTTTGGGCTGGGTTTGGAAAGGTATTGGGCTGGGTTTGGAAAGGTTTTGGGCTGGGTTCGGAAAGGTTTTGGGCTGAGTTCGGAAAGGTATTGGGCTGGGTTCGGAAAGGTTTTGGGCTGGGTTTGGAAAGGTTTTGGGCTGGGTTTGGAAAGGTTTTGGGCTGGGTTCGGAAAGGTATTGGGCTGGGTTCGGAAAGGTATTGGGCTGGGTTCGGAAAGGTTTTGGACTGGGTTTGGAAAGGTTTTGGGCTGGGTTTTGGGCTGGGTTTGGAAAGGTTTTGGGCTGGGTTTGGAATATTTTGGGGCTGAGTTTGGAAAGGTATTGGACTGGGTTTGGAAAGGTATTGGGCTGGGTTTGGAAAGATTTTGGGCTGCGTTTGGAAAAGTTTTGGGCTGGGTTTGGAAAGGTATTGGGCTGGGTTTGGAAAGGTATTGGGCTGGGTTTGGAAAGGTTTTGGGCTGGTTTGGAGAGGTATTTGGCTGGGTTTGGAAAGGTTTTGGGCTGGGTTTTGGGCTGGGTTTGGAAAGGTTTTGGGCTGGGTTTGGAAAGGTTTTGGACTGGGTTTGGAAAGGTTTTGGGCTGGGTTTGGAAAGGTTTTGGGCTGGGTTTGGAAAGCTATTGGGCTGGGTTTGGAAAGGATTTGGGCTGGGTTTGGAAAGGTTATGGGCTGGTTTTGGAAAGGTTATGGGCTGGGTTTGGAAAGGTTATGGACTGGGTTTGGAAAGGTTTTGGGCTGGGTTTGGAAAGGTATTGGGCTGGGTTTGGAAAGGGTTTGGTCTGGGTTTGGAAAGGTTTTGGGCTGGGTTTGGAAAGGTTTTGGGCTGGGTTTGGAAAGGTATTGGGCTGGGTTTGGAAAGGTTTTGGGCTGGGTTTGGAAAGGTTATGGGCTGGGTTTGGAAAGGTATTGGGCTGGGTTTGGAAAGGTATTGGGCTGGGTTTGGAAAGGTATTGGGCTGGGTTTGGAAAGGTTTTGGGCTGGGTTTTGGGCTGGGTTTGGAAAGGTTTTGGGCTGGGTTTGGAATATTTTGGGGCTGAGTTTGGAAAGGTATTGGACTGGGTTTGGAAAGGTATTGGGCTGGGTTTGGAAAGATTTTGGGCTGCGTTTGGAAAAGTTTTGGGCTGGGTTTGGAAAGGTATTGGGCTGGGTTTGGAAAGGTATTGGGCTGGGTTTGGAAAGGTTTTGGGCTGGTTTGGAGAGGTATTTGGCTGGGTTTGGAAAGGTTTTGGGCTGGGTTTTGGGCTGGGTTTGGAAAGGTTTTGGGCCGGGTTTGGAAAGGTATTGGGCTGGGTTTGGAAAGGGTTTGGTCTGGGTTTGGAAAGGTTTTGGGCTGGGTTTGGAAAGGTTTTGGGCTGGGTTTGGAAAGGTTTTGGACTGGGTTTGGAAAGGTTTTGGGCTGGGTTTGGAAAGGTTTTGGGCTGGGTTTGGAAAGCTATTGGGCTGGGTTTGGAAAGGATTTGGGCTGGGTTTGGAAAGGTTATGGGCTGGTTTTGGAAAGGTTATGGGCTGGGTTTGGAAAGGTTATGGACTGGGTTTGGAAAGGTTTTGGGCAGGGTTTGGAAAGGTTTTGGGCTGGGTTTGGAAAGGTATTGGGCTGGGTTTGGAAAGGTTTTGGGCTGGGTTTGGAAAGGTTATGGGCTGGGTTTGGAAAGGTATTGGGCTGGGTTTGGAAAGGTATTGGGCTGGGTTTGGAAAGGTATTGGGCTGGGTTTGGAAAGGTATTGGGCTGGGTTTGGAAAGGTTATGGGCTGGGTTTGGAAAGGTATTGGGCTGGGTTTGGAAAGGTATTGTGCTGGGTTTGGAAAGGTTTTGGGCTGGGTTTGGAAAGGATTTGGGCTGGGTTTGGAAAGGTTATGGGCTGGGTTTGGAAAGGTTATGGGCTGGGTTTGGAAAGGTATTGGGCTGGGTTTGGAAAGGTATTGGGATGGGTTTGGAAAGGTTTTGGGCTGGGTTTGGAAAGTTTATGGGCTGGGTTTGGAAAGGTATTGGGCTGGGTTTGGAAAGGTATTAGGCTGGGATTGGAAAGGGTTTGGAAAGGTATTGGGCTGGGTTTGGAAAGTCGTATGTGCCCAGACTCTAAAATTATGTTATCATAAGTTAAAGGACATACTCTGAAGGAGTCTAGGAGACGATGTGAGATGTAATTTCCATGATTGATAGGCCCAAGCTCTCTTTGGAGTCCATCAATTTCTCACAGTCTGTCAACTGTCTTTGTAGTCCTGTAGGAGAGACTGCAGTACACTGATGGGGTACAATCCATAACTGTCAAACCCAGATTTCCCATTTTCAGAATTATTATTCAATTGCTAAGTTTTATTAAATGCAGATAACACCATTGTGAGGTGAACTTTTATTTTTGCATCTGCTGTGATTCACAGATAGTCTGTACCTGACCATCTCTAACTTATACTGGAGGGACATTTATTTTCAAGCCTAGATTGTTTGCTTTTTAGTGAGCTCCTTTGTGCTTTCTGTGGCATCACTAACCATTTCTGAGTAAACAAGCTGACTGGCCCATTATGGCTCATTACTTCCTGTAAATGAAAAGACCAAACCTAAGAATATGGTCTGTAACAGTGTGATTTTGTGTATGGGAGAGTGGGCATAGAAATCAATTGTTGCAGCTAATGCATTCGCCACAATGCTTTCTCTGAAGTATGTGGAGTGGAGGGAGTTTATACTTGATTCTATAATCAGCAGTCTTGTGGCATGACCTGTTCTTTACTGATTTAAAAACCTAGCTGACAAGTCATCCGGATTGTTAATTCTTAAATTGAGTGTCAACTCCCTCCATCCAGGATATGCTGCTCAGCAAACCATTTACTTCTTCTAAGAGCGCAGTGACCGACGTTCCATAGTTATTGACTCCCATTCTTACATGGATCACAACTGAACACGTCCCTAAAATGATCCAGTCTGTCTAGGCATGCATCTTACATGTGTACGATAAGCTCTGTCTGACACGAGAGAAAGGCTCTTTATGCGGAGTTGTAACAGATGCTGTATGGGTATTGTGTTTTTGCATTCACTTTTGACCTTTCAAATATTTTATTCTCTGTCTGTTGTTCTGGGATTACTTCTTAGATGTGTAGTATGTGTGTATTGCCATTATAAAAATAAAAAAAAGGAGTAAACATTATCCAGCTGGCGCTAGACACAGTCCATTGTGGTTTTTCATCTGTGCTACATTATTTTCATGACTCAAGCTTTGATTCTTTGCAAGCTTTAAATCCTTCAGAGGTCTCTTGTGTTGAGCAGACAGACTGTGCTTCATACGTCTCAGCACACAACCAAACAATATCACACACCAAAAACAACACAACCACAGGTTTTAGCCACATAAATCCACTCACATTGCAATGCGCCTATGGATTCATCATTCACCCTCTCAACCAGTTACAGCCAACTGGGCAAAAAACTAGTTGAATCAACATTGTTTTCACATCATTACAACAACAAAAAATCATTGTGATGACGTTGAATCAATGTTGAAACTGATTGGATTTTCAAAAAGTTATCATATAACTTATATATAACCTAAATCCAATGACATCAAATCAAATCAAATCACATGTATTTATATAGCCCTTCGTACATCAGCTGATATCTCAAAGTGCTGTACAGAAACCCAGCCTAAAACCCCAAACAGCAAGCAATGCAGGTGTTGAAGCACGATGGCTAGGAAAAACTCCCTAGAAAGAAGAAACCTAGAGAGGAACCAGGCTATGAGCGGTGGCTAGTCCTCTTCTGGCTGTGCCAGATAGAGATTATAACAGAACATGGCCAAGATGTTCAAATGTTCATAAATGACCAGCATGGTCAAATAATAATAATCACAGTAGTTGTGAGGGTGCAGCAAGTCAGCACCTCAGGAGTAAATGTCAGTTGGCTTTTCATAGCCGATCATTAAGAGTATCTCTACCGCTCCTGCGGTCTCTAGAGAGTTGAAAACAGCAGGTCTGGGACAGGTAGCACGTCCGGTGAACAGGTCAGGGTTCCATAGCCGCAGACATGGTGACATTCCTTGTTGATTTCCCGTTTTAATTTGTTAGTTGACAACTAAACCAAAATGTAATCAAAACTAGACGTTAAAATGATATCTGTGCCCAGTTAGAGGTGTGTGGCTTGACCTAAATGTAACTAAAGAAAAGTGCCAAAATAGGGAAGGCAGGGGAAAATGCTGCCAAGGATCAATTCATCATTGAAATAGTGAGCATGGTGGAAGTATCCATCTCTTTTCATGGGCATTTGTAACAGTAGCATGCCAGCATTGCAACGAGAGGCTTGATCGATCTGCCAGAGGCTTCATGGCATTGCGTTGCAGAGAGACCTGGTCGTCAGTCATCGCGCGAACCAGGCGGAGGGTCTTGCACTGTGTTGGCAGGCCCGCCCTTTGTTCGCCGCTGTGGGATTGCTCCTTTTCAAATGTTAAACACAAATGGAGGGAGAATAGTGGAGTCTCACCTTTGTATGTGTAAAATAAGCTGAGTTTGATGGAACCCGGCCATGTTAGAGGCATTGTGCCAAGCATTGTGCAAAGCATTGTGCAAAGCATTGTGCGAAGCAGAGTTTTTCTGAACCAGGGTGTTTGTTAATGTTGGACCATTATATTTAAAGTCCTATGAAAATTGGCTTCAGGACTTACATGTTGGGTTGTAGACTACCTCAGTCCCTTTTGACACCATTATGTGTCTGACCCTGTATGCTAGGCATAGAGCTTTGTTGCTCTGTACTTCTGATTGGTAATGAAAAGTAGTGAAACAATTCAGTGATTGTTTTCATTTGACTTATATAGCATCCTGTCAGTAAGGCTCAAATATCACAGATAATCATAACCTCCAAAATAACTTCAGGGTTAAGCATGCCTGCGAGTGTTCAGCTGAGTTAAGCCTGACAGATATATCCAGTGGTGGGAAGGGAGCCTTGAGCTGCAGCTTCGCTCTCCTCTCCCTCTACCACACACTCTCTGCCAGCTTCATTAGAATTCTGCTGCTTCAGGTGTCCTAATCTACTGATAAAGCAAAGCTCATAATCCATCAAAAGAAATGCCAGGGCTAACAGTTCCGTTTACCTTTGAGGAATCAGCTTTTGACAAATTGTCTTTTTTTAAAAGTTATTGGTTAAACTGGTTAAACTATTTGGCTCTTTTGTAAATCAAATCAAATGTATTGGGCTCTCGAGTGGCGCAGCGGTCTAAGGCACTGCATCTCAGTGCAAGAGGTGTCACTACAGTCCCTGGTTTGAATCCAGGCTGTTTTACATCCGGCTGTGATTGGAAGTCCCATAGGGTGGCGCACAACTGGCCCAGCGTCGTCCGGGTTTGGCCGGGGTAGGCCGTCATTGTAAATAAGATTTTGTTCTTAATTGACTTGCCTAGTTAAATTAAATAAATAAATACACATATTTAGCAGGTGTAGCAAAAATATTTGTGTTTCTTGCTCCAACTGTGCAGTAGTATCTAACAAATCACACAGCAATCTAAAAGTAAAACAACGGAATTAAGAAATAAATGAATTTCTTAAACATAAATAATAGGACGAGCAATGTCGGAGTGGCATTGAATAAACACAGTACAATAGAATACAGTATATACATATGAGATGAGTAAAGCAGTATGTAAACATTATTAAAGTGGCCATGTCTATGTATATAGGGCAGCAGCCTCTCAGGTGCAGGGTTGAGAAACCAGGTGGTAGCCGGCTAGTGATGGCTATTTAACAGGCCTTGAGATAGAAGCTGTTTTTCACTCTCTCGGTCCCAGCTTTGATGCACCTATACTGACCTCACCTTCTGGATGATAGCGGGGTGAACAGGCCGTGGCTTGGGTGGTTAAAGTCCTTGGTGATCTTTTTAGCCATCCTGTGATATCAGGTGTTGTAAGTGTCCTGGAGGGCAGGCAGTGTGCCCCTGATGATGCGTTGGGCAGACCGCACCACCCTCTGGAGAGGGTGCAATTGCCATACCAGGTGGTGACACAGCCCGACAGGATGCTCTCAACTGTGCATCTGTAAAAGTTTCTGAGGGTCTTAATAAGGGCCAAGCTGAATTTCTCAGCCTCCTGAGGTTGAAGAGGCACTGTTGCGCCTTCTTCACCACACTGTCTGTGTGGGTGGACCATTTCAGATTGTCAGTGATATGTACACCGAGGAACTTTAAACTTTCCACCTTCTCCACTGCGGTGCCGTCACTGTGGATAGGGGCTCCCTCTGCTGTTTCCTCTGCTGTTTCCTGTAGTCCACGATCAGCTCCTTTGTTTTTTTTACGTTGAGGGAGAGGTTATTTTCCTGGCACCGTTCCACCAGGGCCCTTACCTCCTCCCTGTAGGCTGTCTCATCATTGTTGATAATCAGGCCTACTACAGTTATGTCATCTGCAAACTTGACGATTGAGTTGGAGGCGTGTGTGGCCACGCAGTCATGGGTGAACAGTGAGTTCAGGAGGGGGCTGAGCATACACCTTTGTGGGGCCCCTGTGTTGAGGATCAGCGAAGTGGAGGTGGAGGTTTTGTTTCCCATCTTCACCACCTGGGGGCGGCCCAATAGGAAGTCCAGGACCCATTTACACATGGGCGGGGTTCAGACCCAGGGCGCCGAGCTTAATGATGAGCTTGGAAGGTACTATAGTGTTGAAGGCAGAGCTATAGTCAATGAACAGCATTCTGACATAGGTGTTCCTCTTGTCCAGATGGGATAGGGCAGTGTGCAGTGTGATGACGATTGCATTGTCTGTGGATCTTTTGGGGCGGTAAGCACATTGAAGTGGTTCTAGCATGTCAGGTGAGGTAGAGGTGATAGGATCCTTAACTAGCCTTCATGATGGCAGAAGTGAGTGCTACAGGGCGATAGTCATTTAGTTCAGTTACCTTTGCTTTCTTGGGCACAGGAACAATGGTGGACATCTTGAAGCAAGTGGGGACAGCAAACTGGGATAGGGAGAGAATGAATATGTCCATAAACATTCCAGCCATCTGGTCTGCGCATGCTCTGAGGACGCGGCTAGGTATGCCGTCTGGACCGGCAGCCTTGCGAGGATTAACACGTTTAAATGTCTTACTCACGCTGACCACGGAGAACGAGAGCCCACAGTTCTTGGGAGCGGGCATCGTTGGTAGCACTGTGTTATTCTCAACGCAGGTGAAGGTGTTTAGCTTGTCTGGGAGCAAGACATTGGTGTCCGATACAGATCTGATTAAAAGACACCATCTGACAGAATGATGCTATCTCTCTCTGTTCCGTGTGTGTGTGTGTGTGTGTGTGTGTGTGTGTGTGTGTGTGTGTGTGTGTGTGTGTGTGTGTGTGTGTGTGTGTGTGTGTGTGTGTGTGTGTGTGTGTGTGTGTGTGTGTGTGTGTGTGTGTGTGTGTGTGTGCGCTTATATAACTTAGATGTATTGTCATAATATGTATGACGAATATTGTGTGATCCTACACGCACTAGCATATGGTGTCAATGCTTCTGTACCATTTTAGATATATTCAAATTTGCAGTCAACATACTGCATTACTCTTGTTGCTCAGCAGTAGTTTCACAACAACATAAATCAAGGATTTAAATATTGTGGAGAAATGGGTTGAGCCACAAGAATTACACTGATATATTGACCAAAGTCTAACCGAAAGTTTTGGCCACTATGCTCAGAGAGAGATATCAGTGGACCTTACCTTGCCATATCTAGAGCCTCAAGGTGGTAAAGCAGACACATACTGTGAGATTGGCAGTCAGGTGAACTGTGAACTGTTTTGACAAGTGTTCTCATATGAGCCCCCTCGGTCTACCGCAGAGCGCGGGGTGGAATTTGCCAGGCAATTTCTCAGGGCCCAATACCCTGTGTGCTGAGTGACCAAGCATTTCACTGCTGATCGCAGAGACCCGGCCCAACGGCAATGCTCGACACATGGAGGATATACGAGCTCGATGGAGCGCTGCTCGTGTCGAGGCAAATTATAGCTCTCGGAGGCTGTGACGCGGAAAAATAGCTTGAGGAATTCTTCCTAGGTCACCCCAAGGGAACAGGAGGGAGAAAGACTAGGAGAGGAGCTCTGGGGAAATGTGGTTGTTCGAAGAAGTGAAGGATGGCTGCTGCTATTTTCAGCCCTCCTTTGTCTTCTTCTGCCACTTGTTTGTACACATAGTAATCGATTTGAGTTTGTGTGTGGCTTTGAACACATCTGTCATCGACAGTAAGTGAACAAAAGATGGAGAGGTTACAAAATGGGGTTGGGGGTGGTGGGGTGGGGGGGTTGGATACAGGAGAGGCCTGAATGGATTGTAAACTGTAGATATGCAAAATTAATTGCAAATTGACACATAGACCCAAAGCACACTTAAATGTGGCTTCTTGATTTGTTGACATCATGGAAAGAAGTCATCCAATATTGTGAAACTCACAACATGACTGCCTTATGGGTCACAGCCACCTGTGTACTAGATCAATGTCCATCACCCCCAACAGCTTGACATAGCAAGGATGCACACGTTTCAGACCAACTCAGTGGCCTTGTGGTTAGAGTGCAAGCCCTGATCCCCGGCCGAGTCATACCAAAGACTGTAAAAATGTGACTCAATGCATCTCTGCTTGGCACTCTGCCTTAAGGAGATAGATTGGGGATAAGGCCCTGCCATTGAATAGCGTCCTGTCAATCTGCCTCACGCTACAGAAACAGGATATGGTCTCCTGCTCCTATGAGTCGTTCTGGCGCACACAAGCCAAAACTTGTGCAAGGTTACTTACTTTCAGGGTAAGGTTCAGAAGTAGGTACAGTGTACTGTATGATAAATAGCAGTGACATATTGTAAAAACTGGCCTTTAACAAAGTATGATTCATAAAAGGTATCTCCACTCTTTATGAAGATACTCATCATGCTGGTCGGATGCTTATAGCCACGATTAAAACCAATGCAAATGAACAACCTGTGCACTGATGAAGTAGATTTTTAAAGGGAATTTACCAGACGTTTGTTGATTTTGTGCTTGCCAAAATTGCTTTAGATGCCACCTCAAACATAAATCACCTATAAGAGTCAATTGGAGTGACAATTTTGATCATCTTTCGATGGTTTGAATCTCCGCCAGTGTTCGTATATTTGTATTTGTTGTGGGCAAATACACTGTCAGATTTTCAGATTTGTCCATGACAATCTCTTAGTGCCTTGTGACAGAGCAGTATAATGATTCTTCAGACTTGCCCAGGAACTTTGCCTCTCATAAACGAGACAATAGTGTTTCCTTTTTTAATTAATTTACATCCTCTTTCCCTGAGACATGGTGGTTGTGTACAGGCTGTTCTCTACAAGCATAACCTTTAAGAAAATCCGACATGGCAAAGGTGCAGAATAATTACATTTTCATTGCAAAAAATGCCTGCCGTCTGTAGCGAAGCTTAAATGCTTTTTAAAACGGTGTCATATATTTTGCGACTATCACTTTACTCCTAGCTGTGACAATAGTGTTTTATTAAAGAAATACTCCTTGAAATGTATTCAGTAAAAAGATAAATTAAATGGATTCAAATGCATTTAATCCGTGTCAATAGTAGAACCAACTGAAGCATGACCAGGTTTTATTTCTCATTATTGTTACCTTTATATTACGTTTCATTTTCGGAAAAACAGGCTTGAAATTGTTTGAAGTTGAAACCATCATTATTTAGATGATTTTTGTTCTGGTTAGGCAGGCATGGGATGTATACTTTGAAACTTTTTGTTATTGTTTGTGTGTTTTGAATGACTCAATAGACTGTGTAAATAGAGGCAATAATGTGGAACACCCAGAGCGATACATCAAAGGAAGCTTGTGTTACTCTGTCCACAGACTTCTATATTAACTTCTGATTTGTTACAAATGTAATTTAAAAGCCCACACTGCAGACAGACCCCAAACCCCTTAAACAATAAAGATAAACAAACAGAAACACACACAGAAACACACTAACACTTTCTTGCAATTAAATGGATACTGTACACACAAGCATGAACACTACTAACCCAGGGATACAAACGTATACAAACTATATCAAAGACACCCTCCCTCCGTCTTCACCCTCCCTTCTCCCTCATTCTTCTCCCTCCCTCCTCCATCCGTCTTCACCCTCCCTTCTCCCTCATTCTTCTCCCTCCCTCCTCCTTCCGTCTTCACCCTCCCTTCTCCCTCATTCTTCTCCCTCCCTCCTCCCTCCGTCTTCACCCTCCCTTCTCCCTCATTCTTCACCCTCCCTCCTCCCTCCGTCTTCACCCTCCCTCCTCCCTCTGTCTTCACCCTCCCTCCTCCCTCCCTCCGTCTTCACCCTCCCTCCTCCCTCCGTCTTCTCCCTCCCTCCTCCCTCCGTCTTCACCCTCCCCCCTCCCTCCGTCTTCACCCTCCCTCCTCCCTCCGTCTTCACCCTCCCCCCTCCCTCCGTCTTCACCCTCCCCCCTCCCTCCGTCTTCACCCTCCCCCCTCCCTCCGTCTTCACCCTCCCTCCTCCCTCCGTCTTCACCCTCCCTCCGTCTTCTCCCTCCCTCCTCCCTCCGTCTTCACCCTCCCCCCTCCCTCTGTCTTCACCCTCCCCCCTCCCTCCGTCTTCACCCTCCCCCCATCTTCACCCTCCCTCCTCCGTCTTCTCCCTCCCTCCGTCTTCTCCCTCCCTCCTCCCTCCGTCTTCACCCCCCCTCTCCCTCCGTCTTCACCCTCCCCCCTTCCTCCGTCTTCACCCTCCCTCCTCCCTCCGTCTTCACCCTCCCCCCTTCCTCCGTCTTCACCCTCCCTCCTCCCTCCGTCTTCACCCTCCCCCCTCCCTCCGTCTTCACCCTCCCTCCTCCCTCCGTTGTCACCCTCCATCCGTCTTCACCCTCCCTCCTCCCTCCGTCTTCACCCTCCCTCCTCCCTCCGTCTTCATGATGCTATTGCTCTAGTCTACATCATCCCACTAAGGAGTTACTCATACCATTTATTGCCATGATGAAATACTGCACTTTTTTCCAAGACAGATAAAACAGCATGACACTCAACAAAATTCAGAATAAATAGCATGTTTAGTCTCGCTTATCTTTAACATCGGCATTAAAAATAAGCATTAAAAACAAGCATTACAAACAAGCATTGAAACATCACAGTTCTCAAAAACCCTAAAAAAGGAACTCTTAAATCTCTACAAAGGTTACATTTTACCCAACATCAGTAGGGCCAGCCAAGTGTTTTTACTGAACACATGACCTGATTAGGAAAAACTCTGGGCCCTATACCTCCTCCCTATACCTCACTTCCTATATCCCATCCTCCCTATACCCCCCCCCCCCCCCCCCCCCCCCCCCCCCCCTTCATACCCCCCATGTCACTACCCTGCTCCAGGGACCTCCACTCTAGCTGACGATGTGGGGACCCAGCAGGTTGGCTTTACCCCACACTCCCAGTGCCTTTGTGGGGAGGCAGAAGCAGGTTGACTACTTCCCCAGGTGTGTGCTCAGTGACAGCTTCTGGGGATATTTTGGAGGTAAACAAACCAAGACAGCCTATCTGCCTTCAAGCCTGTGAATAACTACGTTTTGAATAATAAATCCAGCCCTCACACTCTGTTTCAACAGTGACAGTCTGCTAGAAAGAAATGTGTGTGTGTTGTGTGTGCTTGTCTGTGTGCAGATGTGATGAATATGCTGGATATAGGCTTTAACGCCACTAACCGATCATTTGAAATCACTACAGTGGGTTATCAGTTTAAAAAATGTATTGGCACTTTCTATAACTGATTTTGTCTTACATCTGTTAGAAACAATTTTTTTAATGCTTTTGGACAGCCACACAGCAGTGACAAAAGTGTGTGACAGAGCGAACTCACAAAGCGCGAGTGAGAGGCTTAAGCATAGATAATATCTTAATGAAATGTTACTACGAAGGATCATCTGTATCTCCTAAGCACATCTATACACAAGCAGTAATCATTCAACTAATGATCTTTATTCTGAGGTAATAACTGGCTATTGGCTCTTGTTCGTTTCATATACAAACATGACATCAGTAAAAATAGACTTTGTAACACTGCTGGGAATAACTGTTTGGTATTGTTGACATTACAATGTAGTCATTTTCATTTGAGGCAGAGTTTATGGAGCAAATGGACTGCACTGTGAACATATTATATGTTTCATTGATACACTCCATCCACTACTCAAAGTGATGTTACGTCTATCTCCCGCATTGCCATATCATGTTGAAGAAATTCTCTCATTCTCTTGCTCTGAAGGTGTGTCGGAGACTATTTTGTTATTAAAACTTACTTAAACCACCCATGCAATCTTTGCTGATAATTTCCCATTACTGAGAAAGGCTCAACGGGGTGAAAAACATTGTCTCCTGATGCAATCACCAGGTAATAGGCAGATTAATGTTCCACTCAAAAATCATATAATGCGTCTTCCAACCAGAGTGCTGTATTTTACAACACTTTGCTGTTCAGTGTGGCTCTTGTGACATTTCCCTACAGTATATTTAAGAAAATGACATCCCCTTCGAAACACCCGTTAATAAAATAGCTGTTTGTTTGAAAAGGTCATTTTGAAACAGTAGTGGTCCAGTAGCTTGGTTAAAGTTTCAGAGACCAGAGACCCCCACAGATATACAATATGTTGTTCACACACTGCAGATTAAAACATCCATTTTCTACACATAACAGCCATATAAAACGTTTACCCAGATAAAACTAGGATTGCCCAGAGAGCAACAATCATAGTAATCATAAAGTTTAACAGTTTACAATACATATTCACAACATTCAAAACTGTACCTAGTAAGCAAGTGGGTCAGGCAATCATGTGACAATCTTCAGAAAGCATTCATACATCTTGACTTTCTCCACATTTTTTTGTGTTAAAGACTGAATTTAAAATGCTTTTAATTGAGATTTGTTTGGTCACTGGCCTACACACAATACCCCATATTGTTGAAGTGGAATGACGTTTTTCAAAAAGTTTACAAATTAATAAAACATTAAAAGCTTAAATGTCTTGAGTCAATACTACATGTATTCAACCCTTTGTTATGGCGAGCCTAAATAAGTTCAGGAGTCAACATGTGCTTCATAAGTCACATAATAAGACTTGTTCCTTGTGCAATAATAGTGTTTAACATGATTTTTAAATCACTACCTCAACTCTGTACCCCATACATACAATTATCTGTAATGTGCCTCAGTTGGGCAGGGAATTTCCAACACAGATTCAACCACAAAGACCAGGGAGGCTTTCTAATGCCTTGTAAAGACGGGAACCTATTGGTAGATGGGTAAAAATATAAAAAGCAAACATTGAATATGCATTTGAGTTTGGTGAAGTTATTAATTACACTTTGGATGGTGTATCAATACACCCAGTCACTACAAAGATACAGGCGCCCTTCCTAACTCTGTTGCCGGTGAGGAAGGAAAACGCTTAGGGATTTCATCATGAGGCAAACGGTGACTTTAAAACAGTTACAGAGTTTAATAGCTCTGATAGGAGAAAACTGAGGATGGATCAACAACACTGTAGTTACTCCAAAAAACTAACAGGTAGCCTAGTGGTTAACGCTTTGGGCCAGTAACTGAAAGGTTGCCGGATCGAATACCAGAGCTGATCATGTAAAAATATGTTGTTCTAGCCCTGAGCAAGGCAGTCAACTCACTGTTCTCATGTTGAAGACATGGATGTTGATAATGGCAGCCCCCCGTACCTCTCTGATTGAGAGGGGTTTGGTTAAATGCAGAAGACACCTTTCATTTGAATGCATTCAGCTGTTCAGCTGACATGGTATCCCCCTTTCCCTAATTGACAGTGAAAAGAAGGAAGCCTGTAAAGAATATGGCAAAGCAATTAGCTTTTTGTCCTGAATACAAAGTGTTATGTGTACCACTCTCCATATTTTCAAGCATAGTGGTGTCTGCATCATGTTATAGGTATGCTTGGGATCGGTAAGCATTGGAGAGTTTATAAGGATAAACAAGAAACAGAATGGAGATGAGCAAGGGCAAAATCCTAAACACAATCCTGGGAGATTAATTAAGCAGGACGATAACCTTAAACACAAGGCAAAATATACAGTTGAAGTCGGAAGTTTACATACACTAAGGTCGGAGAAATTAAAACTCGTTTTTCAACCACTCCACAAATGTCTTGTTAACAAACTATAGTTTTGGCAAGTCGGTTAGCATATCTACTTTGTGCAATACACAAGTCATTTTTACAACAATTGTTTACAGACAGATTATTTCACTTATAATTCACTGTATCACAATTACAGTGGGTCAGAAGTTTACATACACTAAGTTGACTGTGCCTGTAAACAGCTTGGAAAATTCCAGAAAATTGGATGTAGAATGGATTTAGAAGTTTCTGATAGGCTAATTGACAACATTTGAGTATATTGGAGGTGTACCTGTGGATGTATTTCAAGGCTTACCTTCAAACGCTGTGCCTCTTTGCTTGACATCATAGGAAATTCAAATGAAATCAGCCAAGACCTCAGAAAAAAATTGTAGACCTCCACAAGTCTGGTTCATCCTTGGGAGCAATTTCCAAATGCCTGAAGGTTCCATGTTCATCTGTACAAACAATAGTAGGCAAGTATAAACACCATGGGACCACGCAGCCGTCATACCGCTCAGGAAGGAGACGCGCTCTGTCTCCTAGAGATGAACATACTTTGGTGTGAAAAGTGCAAATCAATCCCAGAACAACAGCAAAGGACCGTGTGAAGATTCTGGAGGAAACAGGTACAAAAGTATCTATATCCACAGTAAAACGAGTCCTACTGGTGCACTTCAGAAAATAGATTGCATCATGAGGCAGAAAAATTATGTGGATATATTAAAGCAACATCTCAAGACATTAGTCTGGAAGTTAAAGCTTGGTCGCAAATGGGTCTTCCAAATGGACAATGACCCCAAGTATACTTCCTAAGTTGTGGCAAAATGGCTTAAGGACAACAAAGGCAAGGTAATGGAGTGGCCATCGCAAAGCTCTGACCTCAATCCTATAGACAATTTGTAGGCAGATCTGAAAAAGCATGTGCAAGCAAGGAGGCTTACAAAACTGACTCAGTTACACCGGCTCAGTCAGGAGGAATGGGCCAAAATTCACCCAACGTATTGTGGGATGCTTGTGGATGGTTACCCGAAATGTTTCACCCAAGTTAAACAATTTAAAGGCAATGCTTCCAAATACTAATTGAGTGTATGTAAACTTCTGACCCACTGGGAATGTGATGAAATAAATAAAAGCTGAAATTTATAAATCTCTCTACTATTATTCTGACATTTCACATTCTTAAAATAATGTGGTGATCCTAACTGACCTAAGACAGGGAATTTTTACTAGGATTAAATGTCAGGAATTGTGAAAAACTGAGTTTAAATGTATTTGGCTAAGGTGTATGTAAACTTCCGATTTCAACTGAATACTGGAGTTGCTTACCAAGAAGACAGTGAATGTTCCTGAGTTGCCGAGTTACAGTTTTGACATAAATCTATTTGAAAATCCATGGCAAGAACTGAAAATGGTTGTCTAACAATGATCAGCAACCAATTTGACACAGCTTGAATAATTTGGAAAAGAAAAATGGGCAAATGTTGTGTTTTCCACACAATCCAGGTGTGGAAAGCTCTTAGAGACTTACCCTGTCACTCCCTGACCGTAGATTGCTTTGTATGTTTCTATTTTTGTTTGGTCAGGGTGTGATGTGGGTGGGCATTCTATGTTTGTATGCCTAGGTTTTGTATTTCTATGTTTTGGCCTGGTATGGTTCCCAATCAGAGGCAGCTGTCTATCGTTGTCTCTGATTGAGAACCATACTTAGGTAGCCTGTTTTCCCACTGTTAGTTGTCGGTGGTTATTTTCTGTTTAGTGTTTGTATCACCTGTCAGAACTGTTTCGGTTATTCCTTTTGTTATTTTGAATTTAGTATTCAGTTTCGAATAAATAATATGAACACGTATCACGCTGCACCTTGGTCCTCACCTTCTTCCTCTGAATGCCGTGACATACCCAGAAAGCCTTACAGCTGTCATCATTGATAGGTGCTTAAACAAAGTATTGACTCATGGGTGTGAATACTTAAGTAAATTAGATTTTTTTTGTATTTCATTTTCAATAAATTAGCAAAAAAATCTAAAAACATGTTGTCACTTTGTCATTATGGGGTATTGTGTGTAAATCTATTTAATACGTTTTTTATTCAGGCTGTAACACAAACAAATGTCTTATAAGTCAAGGGGTATGAATATTTTCTGAAGGCAATGTATCTATTTAATTTTTGGAGAATTGCAAACCATAACCCGGAACATTTCATATTCCATACTTTTATCTCCTTATTACGCTCCATAAAGTCTAGCAGCTTGTTTTACCTTGCGGGGAATGTACGTCAGAACAATGATAAATTAGCAGTGCAATGCACTGCAGACTCTGCTATCTTATCTTTTCATGGGCTATTTGAAATTTGTAGGTTCCTTATGCATCCAAATAAATCATTTCTTATCAAGGCACATAAAACATAGCGTGTGCTCAAAGCAGGACCATGGTCAATGGGGCCTTCTTCCAAATAGCGTATGAACGAGCCACTTTGCCCCCTGCTCAGAAAATAAAATAAAATAACTGGGCCTGAGTGCATCAGAAACAACACAAACAAATGCATTATGTAATGATGTGGAGTTAACTATAATGTTACTTCAAGATCTCTATTAATGTGGCTTACTGTAAATGTATAGCGTAACCCATATCACAGCAATTCACAAATCCCATTTCTAGACACTTTGATGTTTTGACATTCTAGTCACTATGATTTTGACTTTGTTTCTGGGGGCGTACGCGATTTGAGCTTACATTTCTCTCAACTTTTTAGGGGCGAAAAACAGTTTGAAGTTGATTACTTGATGAATGTCTCGCTAACTGTGTACGTATACATTTATATTGACTTCTGTGCTGAGGCCTTCTTTCCAGATGCATCGCTCTGCACATCCATCATGTAGCATTAACACCCTGATTCGTCTGCTCTCTTCCTCTTCTCTGCGGACTCCAGTGCATTGACCTTCCCCTCAGCATCCGGGGTAAAATGCTGCGAGAGCTCCAATTGAGCACATCCTCCGCAGCCCGTTCAAGACTCCCTGAGGTGGCGTGGTTTTGACAAGCAATTAATCGCCTTCGACATCCCTGACACTTTCATGTCAATCAGACAGAGAGACTCTAAACGGCTCCCACTAGGAGCAAAGAAAAGGAGTGGGAATCAGGAAAGAAATAAGCTTTTCCTCCTAGATTCATCTCCACATTCCTCAAGAACTTTCAACCTGGGCCTGCTCTTAAAGATCCTGTCTTCAGCATTTCTAAGATCTAGAGAGATGGAGAGGTAGAGAAATGGAGGGATGGTTTATGGGGTAGGGGAGCTAAATCAGGAAGCAAACGCTCTATCACACCAGGAATCCCCCAAGATCACAATCAAAGGCAATTATATCAATGTCACAGCATGATTTATGACAGAAAAAATAACACAGATGAATTATCTCTGTATTGTGGACTGATTAAAGACAAGGAACTGTTCCAAGCTGTTAAAAAGCTTGATTATTTCACTCACTCGGAGTAGGATGTAGCAAGTTAGATGGATTTCTGTAGTTCTGTGGAAAGGAATTTCCCAATGCTTTGTGCAGACAGAGAAGCACAGTTGGGTAGGGTTGTGGATTTACACTACGTGACGCAAAGTATGTGGACACCTGCTCGTCGAACATCTCATTACAAAATCATGGGCATTAATATGGAGATGGTTCCCCCTTTGCTGCTATAACAGCCTTCACTCTTCTGGCAAGACTTTCCACGAGATATTGGAACATTGCTGGGGGGACTTGCTTCCATTCAGCCACAAGAGCATTAGTGAGGTCGGGCACTGATGTTGGTCGATTAGGCCTGGATCGCAGTCGGCGTTACAATTCATCCCAAAGGTGTTCTATGGGGTTAAGGTCAGGGCGCTGTACAGACCAGTCAAGTTCTTCCACACCAATCTCGACAAGCCATTTCTGTATGGACCCTGCTTTGTGCAGGGCATAGTCATTCTGAAACAGGAACGGGCCTTCCCCAAACTGTTGCCACCAAGTTGGAATCACAGAATCGTCTAGAATGTCATTGTCTGCTGTAGCGTTAAGATTTCTCTTCACTGGATCTAACGGGTGCGCCACGAACCATGAAAAATAGCACCAGACCATTATTTCTCCTCCATCAAACTTTACAGTTGGCACTATGCAATGGGGCAGGTAGCGTTGTCCTGGCATCCTGGCATAACCCAGATTCGTCTGTCTGACTGCTAGATGGTGAAGCGTGATTCATCACTTCAGAAAACTGTAACGACACAGGGCGAGACCCAGATGCAGACACAGGAGACAGATGGTTTGAGTCGTTGGTATTTATTAAAATTCAAGGGGCAGGCAATAGGCAGTTCGAGGACAGGCAGAAGTTCATTAACCAGGTCATAATCCGAAAGGTACAGGGCGGCAGGCAGACTCGATGTCACGGAAGGCTGAATGGTCAGGCAGGTGGACTCAGTGTCAGGGCAGGCAGAAAAGGTCAGAACCGGGATGGTTAGAAAACAGAGACTAGGAAAAATAGGAACATGAGACAAGACGAACTGGCAACAGACATACAGAGAGCACAGGTATAAATGCACTGGCGATAATGGGAAAGATGGGTGACTCCTGGACGGGGGTGGAGACAAGCACAAAGATAGGTGAAACAGATCAGGGTGTAACAAGAACGTGTTTCCGCTGCTCCAGAGTCCAAAGGCAGCGAGCTTTACACCACTCAAGCCGACATTGGCATTGCACATGGTGATCTTAGGCTTGTGTGCGGCTGCTCGTCCATGGAAACCCATTTCATGACGCTCCCAACGAGCAGTTATTGGGCTAACGTTGCTTCCATAGGCAATTTGGAACTCGGTAGTGAGTGTTGCAACCGAGGACAGACGATTATTAAGCGTTATGCGCTTCAGCACCCGGCGGTCCCGTTCTGTGAGCATGTGTGGCCTACCATTCCCTTGACTGAACTGTTGTTGCTCCTTGACATTTCCACTTCACAATAACAGCACTTACGGTTGACCGGGGCAGCTCTAGCAGGGCAGAAATTTGATGAACTGCCTTGTTGAAAAGGAGGCATCCTGTGACGGTGTCACATTGAAAGTCACTGAGCTCTTCAGTAAGGCCATTCTACTGCTAATTTGTGTCTATGGAGACTGCATGGCTGTGTGCTCAATTTTATACACCTGTCAGCAATGGGTGTGGCTGAAAGAGCTGAATCCACTAATTTGAAGGGGTGTCCACAAATTTTTGTATATATATTGTACTTCCATTCCTTTGTTCAACTGACATATACAGTGGGGCAAAAAAGTATTTAGTCAGCCACCAATTGTGCAAGTTCTCCCACTTAAAAAGATGAGAGAGGCCTGTAATTTTCATCATAGGTACACTTCAACTATGACAGACAAAATGAGAAAAAAAAATCCAGAAAATCACATTGTAGGATTTTTAATGAATTTATTTGCAAATTATGGTGGAAAATAAGTATTTGGTCACCTACAAACAAGCAAGATTTCTGGCACTCAGACCTGTAACTTCTTCTTTAAGAATTTACCAGGTGGACAATCAGTTTGTAGAAACATCTCAAGGATGATCAATGGAAACAGGATGCAACTGAGCTCAATTTCGAGTCTCATAGAAAAGGGTATGAATATTTATTCAAATAATTATTTAAAGGTATTTCTGTATTCTTTTTGTTATTATAAATTTGCAGAAATGTCTAAAAACCTCTTTTCACTTCGTCATTGTGGGATATTGTGTGTAGATTGATTTGGATTTTTATTTATTTAATCCATTTTAGAGTAAGGCTGTAACGTAGCAAAATGTGGAAAAAGTCAAGGGGTCTGAATACTTTTGATGTTTGGGGGAACTATCTGTTGTTCTCTGTAGTGAATCTGTTATTCAATACGTTTATACGGGCTGGTAGCAGTAAGGCCAAAAAGAATTTTTCATCAAATATGTTTTAAATATATCTTCAAGCGATCTTATGATTCTAAATCAAATTGCTAAATTATCCTTGGAATTACCTTCCTAAAACAATTCAATATATAGAACTCTAATAGAACTCTATTTTGGTTTGTGATTTTGTTTTAGATCCTTGGCAGATACCAGGATTTGGTTCAAAACATCCAAATGTAAATGAGAGCATATAGACACACACACACACAAACATCCCCAACATCACCCCTGCCCAGAGCCACCTGCTCACACCTTATCTTCAGCTCCCACATCACCCTGCCCAGACCCACCTGCTCACACCTTATCTTCAGCTCCCACATCACCCTGCCCAGACCCACCTGCTCACACCCCATCTTCAGCTCCCACATCACCCTGCCCAGACCCACCTGCTCACACCCCATCTTCAGCTCCCACATCACCCTGCCCAGACCCACCTGCTCACACCCCATCTTCAGCTCCCACATCACCCTGCCCAGACCCACCTGCTCACACCCCATCTCCAGCGCCCACATCACCCTGCCCAGACCCATCTGCTCACACCCCATCTCCAGTCCCCACATCACCCTGCCCAGACCCACCTGCTCACACCCCATCTCCAGCGCCCACATCACTCTCCACCACATGGCCTGAAACTGCCCCATTTTGTTTCTCTCTGTCACCCACGCAATTTCAACTTTTAGATAATAAAGCATTTGACCTCTCCATGTGCTAACCATGGAGGACTGGTTGATTTCCACTTTTTAAGTATTTGTTTTTTCAAGATGATTGACAAGAAAATAAGTCCAACCCATACGGTATCTCACTGCACCTTCATAGTGGACTTGTTAAATACTGCATTGAAAAACTCTCATCCTAACTTAATATGTACCTTGTAGACTCCTCATTGACAAGACAGCAAGACACAAATAAATCAATGGATAGTAACCCATATGTGCATTAACTATATTGATAATATGTCAGAACCGATTGGGTTCTATATGACCTGGCATCTCTCCATGTGTTTACATCCTAATCATTCTCCAAATGAGTAAACTCTCAATGCTGTCTGGATGGGTGTTTGGATGTATAAACAGGACAAATGGGAGAGCACAGTAGGCAGAGGGGCCTAGTCTGGGAATGATTTATAGGGTACGAGGCGAATACATTGTAAACCCAGAGAGAGAGAACTTTTTAATGGATTCTCTGTGAAAGACAAACAACTGGAAGTGTTCCCGTCCAGGTTATTGAATGGGTTCTAGGGCCCGTGCAGCCACCAGGTTAGCTGTCAAAGCTTAACAGGCTTGGTTGTTTTCAACCCTCACTTGATGCCTTTCCCTTTTCTTTTTGTGTAATACAATGTGATGTGAATGTGCTGTCCTTAGATTTACTCCGTCGTCCCATAGAATTAGATTGCTCCGTCACCCGTCTTGAGGCTTATGTCAATCGCGCTGTGCAGGCTCTGTGAGATCAACAACAATATTGAGGCTATTTCAGTGCACTAAAAGCAAAAATCAATGTCACTTGATTTTTAAGGGAGCCTAGATATGAGATTAATGAAAACGTTACATTTTCCTATAATCTCTACCTGGTCATTGGCAGTATACGACCTTGGTTAGAGGGACAAATGGAGAGCTGTGACTCACATGCCAATGGAAGTCTGGGAGCAAAGCTCCATAACACAGTGCACCGTTATTGAATTGGATTTGTAGACTCACTGGTTAAAATAGCACATAAACTTACACAGAGAGGTTCAGTCAGTACCACCTTTTTTAAGCTTTGATTGATGGATTGATGAAAACAATGAAGTCTTTTTTTATATGCTATCTTACTGGAAGAATCAGAGGTCAGATTTGTATTCTACTGCTGTTGTCGTCCTGGCAGCCTATGGGGATGCTTACTGAGAATGTGTCATGCAGACAGATGATGAGAAAGATCCACACGCCCTTCATTGGAGGACTTAAAAATATGTGCATCGCTTATCCCCACGGCGACAAAAAGATGGATTCCTTCGCTTAAAACTGACATTTTCCAGCACAAGCCACACAGAGATGGATACGTTGAAGAAACGTCCATGGGAAACAAAACACACATCATTCCCGTCTGTACTGGCGCATAACGTGAGAGAATTATTTTGCAGGATTTCCAGTAAGAGGTACTATTGTCATTCAACCTTATCACTTCACTTAATGATAAACCGTGTTAATATTTTGATGATTTATTAATCATCAATTCCTGACATCTTGATATAACATTGGTTAATCAAAAACATTGCATGAATTCTGTGATCTTTTTTCCTATCACTTGAATTTAACTTAATGTTCTGTCTGTGACTATATTTAACCTGTGGGATGTCTGTTGAAGAAGTCAATAATTCTGCTTTGTTGCTGTAGTTTTCTCAAAGTCAAAGAGGAAATGACTAATCTGGTGCCCATCTTCCCATTTACCTTCTGGTGCCACAGAGATACTCAGTGGGAGAAATCTACTAAGCCACACACTCAGATCTTGTGTGCAATGGACTTCAGTCAATGCACCACAATGACTGAGTCACTGCAATGACCTCCATTCTGCTCTTATTCTAACCATGTTTTGAACAGTGCTTAACTGCTATCATTCTTCATTTCTTTCCTCTATATCTAAAAGCAAGCCCATTGGTACAGCATCTCTAGAGCTGTTCAAATGGTTCCCCTCTCTCCTTCCACACTACAGCTGAAGCTGGCATAAACTGGTTCCCTCAGCCCGCACACTGACCAGTAGGATCCTGGTTCCCTCAGCCCACACAATGACCAGTAGGATCCTGGTTCCCTCAGCCCACACACTGACCAGTAGGATCCTGGTTCCCTCAGCCCACACACGGACCAGTAGGATCCTGGTTCCCTCAGCCCACACACTGACCAGTAGGATCCTGGCTCCATCAGCCCACACGCTGACCAGTAGGATCCTGGTTCCCTCAGCCCACACACTGACCAGTAGGATCCTGGTTCCATCAGCCCACACGCTGACAAGTAGTATCCTGGTTCCCTCAGCCCACACACTGACCAGTAGGATCCTGGTTCCCTCAGCCCACACACTGACCAGTGGGATCCATCACTTTGTCCAACAGCCAGGTGTGAGTCATCTAACACAAGCCTCTAGCAACCACAGTATCTCACAGTAAGCATGATTGCAGAATTAACCTTTTACACTCCTGACCCATTCTGTAAACATTATAAGGGCACAGGCGTGAATTCATAAACCAGGTCAGAGAAGAACTGGCACAGAGAGATAGGAAACACAGGGGTAAATACACTGGGGAGAATAAGCGACACTTGGAGGGGGTGGAGACAAGTACAAGGACAGGTAAAACAGATCAGGGAGTGACAGTACCCTCCCCCCTCTAGGGGTGCCAACTGACGCCCTACCTGTGCGCATACCTCGTTGACAGGGGTAGAAGTTGGCGATAAGTGCTGGATCCAGGATGTCTCTAGCGGGAACCCAGCACCTCTTCTCCGGGCCGTAAACCTCCCAGTCACCCAGGTACTGGAAACCCCTGCCCCGTGGTCGAACACCCAGGAGGCATTTCACTGTGTATGCCGGATATCCATCGATGACACGAGGAGGAGGGGTGGGCCTGGAGACAGAAGATAAAGGACTGTGAGACACGGGCTTAATCCTAGACACATGGAAAGTAGGGTGAATACGGAGGGTACGGGTTAGCAAAAGACAGACAGCAGTGGAACAAAGGACTCTAGAGATGGGAAAAGGACCAATGAAATGGTGGGACAGTTTGCGGGACTCCACCCAACGGGGCAGGTCCGTGTGGAAAGCCATACCTTCTGCCTAATGTGGTAGCGGGGAGCTGGAGTCCAGCGGCGGTCCGCTTGTTGACAATACGTGGAGTTGGTCTTGAGAAGTGCCACCTGAGCTCTTCTCCAGATACGTCGACAGAGGCAGATAACCATCTGGGCCAAGGATACATTTACCTCCTGCTCTTGTTCTGGGAAGAGCGGAGGCTGAAACCCCATAGAGCACTCAAAAGGGGAGAGTCCTGTGGCTGAACAGGGAAGGGTGTTCCCGGGCATACCAGTTGTCGACTCCAGGTAGTGGGTTTGGTTTAGACCAGGCATCTTAGGGTGGTTTCCAGGTCCTGTTTAGCTCACTCCAACTGGCCACTTGGCTGTACGGAGATATTCAACATTTTTATGGTCGGTCCAAACCAAGAGTGGCTGCTCTGCTCTTTCCAGCCAGTGCCTCCATTCTTCCAGCACCACCTTGACCGCCAGTAGTTCCTATGTCGTAGTTCTTCTCTGCAGGATTGATACCATGGGACAGGAAAGAACAGGGATGTAGCTTTTGGTCCTGGGCAGATCACTCCAACATCAGAAGCATCAACCTCTAACACAAATTGACGGGACGGATCTCGATGAACGAGAATGGGGGCTGTGGTGAACTGTTGATTCAGGTCCAGCTGGAGACCATGTGAATGGTACTTTGGGCGAGGTGAGTGCTGAGAGGGGGTCCACCAGGGTGCTGTAGCCCCGAATGAAATGATAGTAGAAATTAGCGAATCCCAGGAAACATTGTAACTGCACCCTGGACGAAGGTTGAGGTCAATTATACCACTGCTTTCACTTTTTCAGGATCCATTTGGACATTACCATCAGCGATGACATATCCCAGAAAGGAGATTGTAGAGCGGTGGAACTCACACTTCTCATCTTTCACGAATAATTGGTTTTCCAAGAGGCGCTGAAGGACTTTCCTGACATGAAGAATGTGTTCTTGGGCAGACGAAGAAAAAAACAGGATGTCGTCAAGGTAGACGAACAGAAAACAGTTTAGCCTGTCCCGGAGCACATCGTTTACCAGAGCCTGGAAGACAGTTGGTGAGTCCAAACGGCATGACCTGCTACTCATAATGTCCGCTGGCTGTGTTAAATGCTGTCTTCCACTCATCTCCTTCACTTATCCAAACCAGATGGTAGATATTCCGAAGGTCAATCTTGGAAAAAATGGTGGCCCCCTAGAGAAGTTCGAAAGCCGAGGAGAAGAGTGGTAGGGGGTAACGATTCTTGATCGTTATATCATTCAGACCCCGGTAGTTAATTCATGGACGCAGGGTCTTGTCCTTCTTCTCCATAAAGAAAAACCCTGCGCCGGCAGGCGATGCAGACGGACGGATGCCTCCAGTAGCCAGAGAATCTTCAATGTACTCCTCCATGGCCTTGGTCTCCGGGCCGGAGAGAGAATATAGCCGACCACGAGGTGGTGTGGTGCCTGGGAGGAGATCAATGGCACAATCATCAGGATGGTGCGGGGGAAGAGAAGTAGCCTGTGCCTTACTGAAGAGCTCCAGGAGGTCACGGTACTCAGTGGGAACGGCAGAGACATCCGAGGCTTTGTTGACATCCTGACGGGGACGTCTCAAGGACAGCTGTGCCGCTTTAAGGCAATGAGAATGACAAAATGGGCTCCAACCAGGGATGGAGCTCGTGGTCCAGTCAATAACAGGATTGTGTTTCTGGAGCCAAGAAAATCCCAAAACCACAGGAACATGGGGTGAATCGATGAGGAGGAACTGTATGGTCTCACTGTGTTTTCCTGATACCCGAATGTGAACGGGCACTGTGCTATGGGTGACTCTTCCAATAGACCGGCCGTCCACTGCCCTTGCATCCATGGGGACAGAGAGAAGTTGAATGGAAGTACCTAATTCAGAAACCATGGTAGCATCCATAAAACTTTCATCAGCCCCAGAGTCAATGAGCAACCGGAGAGACTTAGACTGGTCTCCCCACAGCAGAATCACAAAAAAAGGTGGCCGGGTGATGGAAATTAGGAGACTCCCAGTCTGGCTCACCAGAGTACTTGTACACACTAAAGAAAAGGTTTTCTTAACAGGGAAAGTGGCAATATAATGTCCCGCCCCTCCACATTACAGACATCAGTTAGAATTCTGCCTACGTGAGAATTCCCCAATCGATAACCTAGCTCTTCCCAGTTGCATGGGCTCAGGAGCATCTAACTCACCCATAATTCCATGGGAAATCAGGGGTTTTTCCTGAGACCCAACTTCCTCTCAATTCTAATCGCCAGGGCGATGAGGGAATTGTGGTCCCGTGGTATTTCCCGAGCTGCGTACTCGTCCTTTATCCCCTGCGATAGTACATGGAGGAAGGTGTCAAACAGAGCCTCCGGATTCAAGGAATTCTCGGCAGGCAATGTGCGAAAATCTACTGCATAGTCTGCCACACAATGAAAGTTCTGATGTACCTGCAGTAGTTTGAGCCCTCCTGGGAGGCGAAAACCTTCCTCACTTCTGCCATGAATTCCTCCAGGCTAAGGCACACAGTGGATTGCTGCTCCCACACAGCCATTGCCCAAGAGAGCGCCCTTCCGGACATTGGCGTGATTTCTTGTCAATAGGGGGGCGCTGTTTTCACTTTGGAAAAAATCGTGCCCAAATGAAACTGCCTCGTACTCTATTCTTGATCATACAATATGCATATTAGTATTACTATTGGATAGAAAACACTCTCAAGTTTCTGAAACTGTTTGAATTATATCTGTGAGTAAAACAGAACTCATTTTGCAGCAAACTTCCATACAGGAAGTGAAAAATCTGAAAACGATGCTCTGTTCCAGGGCCTGCCTATTCAATTGCCTTATATTTATCGATATGCATGCACTTCATACGCCTTCCACTAGATGTCAACAGGCAGTGGAAGGTGGAATGGGGTGTCTAGCTTGATCTGAGGCCAAACAAGAGCTTTTGGAGTGACAGGTCTGGAAATTTCTTTGTCTTCTCTGGCGCGCAAAGTACGTCGACATTGTCTTCTGATAAGCGTTCGGTATACACGGCGGATATCTCCGGCTCTGATTTTATTTGATACATGTGATAATAACATCATAAAGTAGGTTTTTTCAACCGAGTTTTATCAGTTTATTCAACGTTTATTGGGACTTTTGGAATTTTCCGTTCTTTGCGTCAAGAGAAGATGTGCATGTTCGCGCCACATGGCTAGCTAAGGTTGCTAATTCGACAGAAGAAATGGACATTCTAAAACCAATCAACGATTTATTCTGGACCAAGGACTCCTTGTACAAGATTCTGATGGAAGCTCAGCAAAAGTAAGAACAATTTATGATGTTATTTCGTATTTCTGTGGAAAATGTTGATTCCTATTCTCTGCCGTTTTGGCGAGCGCTGTCTCGCAATAACGCAAGCTGTTTGTTATGGTAAAGTTATTTTAAAAAATCTAACACGGCGGTTGCATTAACCTGTCTAGGACTGGGGTGCCGCTAGGACTGGGGTCCCACTGAATAGGCAGAGCCGCGAAATTCAAAAAAAATATATTTTTAAAATATTTAACTTTCACACATTAAAACCTGTTAAGGCTAGGGGGTGCTGTTGTCACTTGATCGTACAATATGCATATTATTATTATTATTGGATAGAAAACAGTCTATAGTTTCTATAGCCGTTGAAATTTTGTCTCTAAGTGGAACAGAACTCATTCTACAGCAATTTCCCTGACATGGAGTCAGATTTCACACATTTTGGCCCCTGTTCTGGAGTCAGTTTTAAGGCCACTGTTATTCCTATGAGTATACGGACACTGCTTACGTCTTCCCCTGGATGCCTTTACGTGATGACGCTTTGAATGGTATCGATTGCCCAATCACAGCCACTATAAATGAAAAAATCCTGTAGGTAGGAACTCTTTTCTACGTGCGTCAGGCGCGCGGAGGACACCGACCTACTGTTTTTCCAAGCATTAGTGTAGCCAGTTATATTTCTCCGGTCATATTTTTACTCGTTATAGGAGTTAAAAACATCATAAGGTAGTTAATTTAAAGCGTTTTATAGCAATTTATATCCGTTTAGTGCGATTTTGGGACATTTATTTCTGAGCCACTGTGAATCTCTGGACACCGTTCCAGTTCATGCCGAACGCAATGTGCATTTCTGCATGGCAAGAGGACAGCTTTCGACCAAAAGACGATTAGACCCAAGAAAGGATTCTTTGACCAAGATTCTGATGGAAGAACAGCTCAAAGTAGGAACAATTTATTATGATAAATCGTGTTTCTGTCGAAAAATGTTATGATGGCTTAGGACGCCATCTTTTTTGACGTAGCTTCGCTTGGCGCAAACTGTATTGAAAAGCAAGGATAATTTAAAAAATGTAATTCCGCGATTGTATTAAGAATTAAATTGTCTATCAATCGCTGTCCACCCTATATTTTTTAGTCACGTTTATGAGTATTTATGTATACGACTAGATCACTGTCTAATATGGCGCACGACATTTTCTGACCAGCTGGGCTACTTTTCTCATTGTCTAACCATGATTTTGGTGGCTAAATATGCACATTTTCGAACAAACTGTATATGTATGTTGTAATGTGATATTACAGGAGTGTCATCTGAAGAATTCTGAGAAGGTTAGTGAAAAAATTAATATATTTTGGCGATGTTTACGTTATCGCTCTCTTTGGCTAGAATCAATGCTGGGGTAATGTTTGCACATGTGCTATGCTAATATAACGATTTATTGTGTTTTTGCTGTAAGACACTTAGAAAATCTGAAATATTGTCTGTATTCACAGGATCTGTGTCTTTCGATTAGTGTATCCTGTGTATTTTTACGAAATGTTTGATGATTATTAGTTAGGTAAACACGTTGCTCATTGTAATTATTCTAGTCCATTTGTGACGGTGGGTGCAATTGTAAACTATGACATCTACCTGAAATATGCACATTTTTCTAACAAAACCTATCCAATACCATAAATATGTTATCAGACTGTCATCTGAGGAGGTTTTTTCTTGGTTAGTGGCTATCAATTTCTTAGTTTAGCCGAATTGGTGATAGCTACTGGTGTTGGTGGACAAAGAAAAGATGGTGGATTATGCTAATGTGTTTAGCTAATAGATTTACATCTTTACATATTGTGTCTTCCCTGTAAAACATTTTAAAAATCGGACATGTTGGCTGGATTCACAAGATCTGTGTCTTTCATTAGCTGTATTGGACTTTAACCTGTACCACTTCTCTCTCCCGTATCCGGGATCCTCCTCATCAAAAAAGCTGACTAGCATAGCCTAGCCTAACGGGACAGGGATATCATATAATATAATTTTCATGAAATCACAAGTCCAATACAGCAAATGAAAGATAAACATCTTGTGAATCCAGCCATCATTTCCGATTTTTTAAATGTTTTACAGCAAAAACACAATATGTATTTCTATTAGCTAACCACAATAGCCAGACTCAACCGCATATTTTCACCATGTTTCTACCGCATAGGTAGCTATCACAAAACCGACCAAATAGAGGATATAATTAGTCACTAACCAAGAAACAACTTCATCAGATGACAGTCTTATAACATGTTATACAATACATTCATGTTTTGTTCGAAAAATGTGCATATTTGAGGTATAAATCATAGTTTTACATTGCAGCTACCGTCACAAATAGCACCGAAGCAGCCAGAATAATTACAGAGAGCAACGTGAAATACATAAATACTCATCATAAAACATTTATGAAAAATACATGGTGTACAGCAAACAAAAGATAAATATCTTGTGAATCCAGCCAATATTTCCGATTTTTTTAAGTGTTTTACAGTGAAAACACAATATAGAATTATATTAGCTTACCACCATAGCCAAACACACAAATGCATTTATTCACCGCAAAAGGTAGCTATTGCAAAAACCAGCAAAAGATATAAAATTAATCACTAACCTTGACCAACTTCATCAGATGACAGTCTTATAACATCAGGTTATACAATACACTTATGTTTGTTCGAAAAGGTGCATATTTAGAGCTGCAAACCATGGTTATACATTGTGAATGTGTAGCATCGATTCACCAGAATGTCCGGAGCTATTTTGGACACTCACCTAATCTGACCAAAGAACTCATCATAAATTTGACATAAAAATACTTGTTGTATGGCAAATGAAAGATACACTGGTTCTTAAAAACGCTATCTTCGATCGGTCCGACGGGAACGAAAAGGGCTGGAGTTCCAAAATGAGGGATCACTGGGAAAGGAACTCCCGGGCAGGTACCAGGATCGCCTGCATAATGCTCCAGAGGAGGTAAGTGGGATTCTCGGGGATTAGGGGTAGGTTGAACAAATCCACTTGTAGTAGAAAGGTTACTGGGTGGCTTAGAGGTCGCAAATGTGGCGTGCTGCCTATGAGCTAACTCCCTGATTTGCTCCATTATAGCCTTGAACCCTTGGTCGTGGCATTCCGTCAGGGAATGAAGCCCTTCCAAAAGGTCCTGTAGTAGCTCCTCATGCCTCCCAATGGTGGCTCCCTGCAGGTAGACAATGTGACTGAGCTGGTCCAAGTCTGCTGGGTCTGTCATGGCCAGTTCATACAATAAGGGCACAAGGCGAGACCCAAATCCAGACACAGGAGACAGATGGTTGACCTCTGATATTTAATATAACAAAAAGGGTAGGCAAAAGGCAGGTCAGGGACAGGCGAGAGTTCATTAACCAGGTCAGAGTCCAAGCAATACCAGGCGATAGGGAGGCTCGCGGTCAGGACAGGTAGGGGTTCAGTGATCAGGTCCGAGTCCAAACAGTACAAAGGGATAGGCAGGCTCGAGGTCAGAACAGGCAGAATGGTCAGGCAGGTGGGTTCGGCGTCAGGACAGGCAAGGGTCAAAACCAGGAAGGCTAGGAAAAAACAGAGACTTGGAAAAAGGAGTTCGGAAAACTGGTTGACATAGCAAAACAAGACGAACTGGCACAGAAAGACAGGAAACACAGGGATAAATACAACGGGGATAATAAGCGATACCTGAAGGGGGTGGAGATAAGCACAATGACAGGTGAAACAGATCAGGGCATGAAAAAACATAATACATTTCTGCTGCATATGCATGGCAGCGGGAAGATGTTTTAGGGTTGGGGTGCTGTAGCACCCTCAGCACCCTTACTTCCTGCAGCTATGTGTATGTGAGCAGCAATGTACTTTGACAAAAGAGCAAATGTTGTCAACCACATTTGGGACACTGGCTAGGTTGCATTACAGTATTTATTATTGTATTGGAAAATAAATATTGAGTGGAGCCAGAGTCCGCATCCCGACAGTTCACAAAGAAATGGGAGTTATAGATCTCTCCTCATTGAATGCAAGTCTGATAAGCACTAGATCCATTCTATGGGGTCTATTTTCTCTCAATTTGTTTAATTTGTGCGTAATTTTACTGTCGGTTATGCACACTAGCTTCAAACAGCTGGAAATATGATGCCTTATTTTATGGTTATTGAAAATAAATTTCTCAGTGGTTTTGATGATACAATGACTCTCTACACTATGTTTTGTCACATAAACTGAAATTAGAATTTTTACAACCAGCTGATTGCGGACCGAATTATTTATGGGCCTTTACATTTCTGTTGGAGACACAACACAACTGAGCAATAATATGTACAGTATATAATCCCTGGTTTGTCCATTATATAAGGGAAATACATTGCATTCGGAAAGTATTCAGACCCCTTCTCTTTATCCACATTTTGCTACATTACAGCCTTATTCTAAAATGAAATAAAAAAAATCCCCATCAATCTGCACACAATACCCCATAGTGACAAAATGAAAATGTTTTTTTTTTTACTTTAGCAAAAAATGTTTTTTTAAACAGAAATACCTTATTTACATAAGTATTCAGACTTACATACATGTTCAAACCCTTTGCTATGAGACTCGAAATTGAGCTCAGTTGCATCCTGTTTCCATTGATCATCCTTGAGATGTTTCTACAACTTAATTGGAGTCCACCTGCGGTAAATTCAATTGAATGGACATGATTTTGCAAGGCATACTCCTGTCTATATAAGGTCCCACAGTTGACAGTGCATGTCAGAGCAAAAACCAAGCCATGAGGTCGTTGAGCTCTGATACAGGATTGTGTCGAGGCACAGATCTGGGGAATGGTACCAAAAAATGTCTGAACCATTGAAGGTCCCCAAGAACACAGTGGCCTCTATCATTCTAAAATGGAAGACATTTGGAACCACAAAGACTCATCCTAGAGCTGGCCCACGTCCAAACTGAGAAATTGGGGGAGAAGATCCTTGGTCAGGGAGGTGACCAAGAACCTATTGGTAACTTTGACAGAGCTCCAGAGTTCCTCTGTGGAGATGGGAGAACCTTCCAGAAGGACAACCATCTCAGACAACCACACTCCACCAATCAGGCCTTTATCGTAGAGTGGCCAGACGGAAACCACACCTGAGTAAAAGCCACATGACAGCCGACTTGGAGTTTGCCAAAAGGCACCTAAAGACTCTCAGACCATGAGAAATGAGATGTCCTGGTCTGATGAAAACAAGACTGAACACTTTGGCCTGAATACCAAGTGTCACGTCTGGAGGAAACCTGGCACCTTCCCTACAGTGAAGCATGGTGGTGGCAGCATCATGCTGCGGGGATGTTTTCAGCGGCAGGGCCTGGGAGACTTGTCAGGATCGAGGGAAAGATGAATGGAGCAAAGTACAGGGAGATTCTTGATGAAAACCTGTTCCAGAGTACTCAGGACCTCAGGCTGGGTGAAGGTTCACCTTCCAACAGTACAAGTCTCTGAAAAAACTTGAGAGGCCCAGCCAGAGCCCGGACTTGAACCCGATCGAACATATCTGGAGAGACCTGAAAATAGTGTGCAGCGACGCTCCCCATCCAACCTGACAGAGCTTGAGAGGATCTGCAGAGAAGATTGGGAGAAACTCCACAAAAACAGGTGTGCCAAGCATGTAGCGTCATACTCAAGAAGACTCAAGGCTGTAATTGCTGTCAAAGGTGTTCAACAAAGTACTGAGTAAAGGGTCTGAATACTTATGTAAATATGATACTTCAGTTTTTTTATATAACATTTCTAAAAACCTGTTTTTGCTTTGTCATTATGGGGTATTGTGTGTAGATTAATGAGGGAAAAAAATTATTTAATCCATTTAACAAAATGTGGAAAAGGTCAAAGGGTCTGAATACTTTCCGAATGCAATGTACACTTTTCATATTGGTATAGTTTTTGTTTCCCCCAATACCTGAAGTGAACAGCAAATTAACTATAGCCCCATGCAATCAGAAACCAAACAAGTGTATTAGTCACAAATCTATGAGAAATGACGTGCTACACATTTAATGACACTGTATATTCTCTTTGTGATTTTCCCACATGTGGAGTTGCCTTGCTGCAGTTGTTAGTGTGTGCATCATGATGACTGCGCTGTATGGTGTTTTTTATCAATACAATTACCATTACAAAATGTTTTATCTGTCTTCTCTCCAGTGGAGACTGCTGAGTGGAGACGGCTCATAATAATGGCTGGAAAGGAGCTAATGGAACGACATCAAACACATGGGACCCATGTGAATTATGTATTTGATACCATTCCTCTGATTCTGCTCCAGGTATTACCACGAGCCCGTCTTCCCCAAGTACGGTGCGACCAACCTCCTGTGCTGCTCTCCCACGTTTATATTAAAAGTGCCATTTCAGTTAATTTCAGTGAAATTCCATTAATCACATTAGTAAACGTTGGACAGGCAGTTTGGTTGCAAAAGGAGAACATGCGTTACCAGGAGATGACCCTCTTCTCTGGTCAATGTGATAATCTTTTCTCATCACAAACAAAACAAAAACACAACAACAACTGTGTCAGGGGTCAGGGTGACCATTCAGATGTACAGCTTTAGGTGTCGTGCTTTGATGTCACTGGACTTTATATTCAGAGCATAAATTGGGAACCTGCCCCTGCTGTCCTACGGTGGTGAAGTTCATCACTGAATGCAACCTCCTGGTAGCACTATTGTTCTCACCTCTGAAACCTCTGTGTGGATTGCACAAATGGAAGCGGAAATGCTGCAGGCGCCGAAGGTCTACAAAACAGCATGCCCTGTTCGAGATATCAGTTGCTCACTGTTTAAACATATTGTTAGCGCAGCAGGTGACAGCGTAATTGCTCCATCAAATATGGCCTACAGGTGGATAGGTAACATACAGCGACAGGGTTCTGCAATGCTTCCTAAACATTATACACGTAGCAAGGTGTGTGTGCTTGTGTGTTGTGTATTTGTACATTGTTTCTCTCTGTCTCTCTCTCTCTGTGTGTGTGTGTGTGTGTGTGTGTGTGTGTGTGTGTGTGTGTGTGTGTGTGTGTGTGTGTGTGTGTGTGTGTGTGTGTGTGTGTGTGTGTGTGTGTGTGTGTGTGTGTGTGTGTGTGTGTGTGTGTGTGTGTGTGAGTGTGTGAGAGAGAGAGATGCTTTCTGTCATTGTTAGGATTTCATCCTCAGGCAATAATTATTTTCGTCTGTATAGACAATGTACAGCATTTAGGCACCATAACATGTTAAAGAGTATGTCTTATCCTGTTTTATTGATGCTATGGCTTTAAAGCAAACATCCACTCCAAAAATTATGTTTTTATTTTCATTTTACTCAATCCACTGTTAATACAGTCCCAAAATGTTTTTCATGTCAGCAGTGAAGTTTAAGGTATAGGATTTTCAAGAAGCAAAGTGTCTCTTGCCACCTCATCATATAATGCAAAACGCATCATCATTAATTGACAGATCAGCCTCACAATATACTATTTTCCATTAACAAAAGGTGTTGAGTACGCTACTTCCCTACCTTTAATTAAGAAATGTTATTCTAAAAGAGATACACACTTAAAAATAGGGAAGTAAAAATTAAATAGTTAACATTTGCTCGAGGCAACATTATGCCCAACATGCCCTGGCTTAAGAATGCTGAAGAGAACCATCTGAAACCATGGCAACATATGCCTGCAGGATAGTGGTGGCCATTTGGGACCCTATGTGCTGTCACATCTCCAATGGGAGTCAAGGGCTACCGTGGTGGGTTGGGTTAGTATTGTATGGTAATGTGTGTGTCTGTGACTCCCCTGTGTGCTGTTGTTCGGTTGCTGTTGTAAACCTCCCATCTGCCATCCCCCATCTAGGGCGTTTGTATGCTTTCCTTTTTTCCCCCACCAGTGTACCAGAATGATTTCAATGAAAAATGGAGAGAGAAGCTTAAACCAATAAAGTGTGTTCTACAATGGTTGAGACACTCAGGAATTATACTGATTTAGTGGTATAATCAATAATTTGCTATGATATAAATATACACTGCTCAAAAAAATAAAGGGAACACTTAAACAACACAATGTAACTCCAAGTCAATCACACTTCTGTGAAATCAAACTGTCCACTTAGGAAGCAACACTGATTGACAATAATTGTCACATGCTGTTGTGCAATGGAATAGACAACAGGTGGAAATTATAGGCAATTAGCAAGACACCCCTAATAAAGGAGTGGTTCTGCAGGTAGTGACCACAGACCACTTCTCAGTTCCTATGCTTCCTGGCTGATGTTTTGGTCACTTCTGAATGCTGGCGGTGCTTTCACTCTAGTGGTAGCATGATACGGAGTCTACAACCCACACAAGTGGCTCAGGTAGTGCAGCTCATCCAGAATGGCACATCAATGCGAGCTGTGGCAAGAAGGTTTGCTGTGTCTGTCAGCGTAGTGTCCAGAGCATGGAGGCGCTACCAGGAGACAGGCCAGTACATCAGGAGACGTGGAGGAGGCCGTAGGAGGGCAACAACCCAGCAACAGGACCGCTACCTCCGCCTTTGTGCAAGGAGGACCAGGTGGAGCACTGCCAGAGCCCTGCAAAATGACCTCCAGCAGGCCACAAATGTGCATGTGTCTGCTCAAACAGTCAGAAACAGACTCCATGAGGGTGGTATGAGGGCCTGACGTCCACAGGTGGGGGTTGTGCTTACAGCCCAACACCGTGCAGGACGTTTGGCATTTGCCAGAGAACACCAAGATTGGCAAATTCGACACTGGCGCCCTGTGCTCTTCACAGATGAAAGCAGGTTCACACTGAGCACATGAGCACATGTGACAGACGTGACAGAGTCTGGAGAAGCCGTGGAGAACGTTCTGCTGCCTGCAACATCCTCCAGCATGACCGGTTTGGCGGTGGGTCAGTCATGGTGTGGGGTGGCATTTCTTTGGGGTGCCGCACAGCCCTCCATGTGCTCGCCAGAGGTAGCCTGACTGCCATTAGGTACCGAGATGAGATCCTCAGACCCCTTGTGAGACCATATGCTGGTGCGGTTGGCCCTGGGTTCCTCCTAATGCAAGACAATGCTACACCTCATGTGGCTGGAGTGTGTCAGCAGTTCCTGCACGAGGAAGGCATTGATGCTATGGACTGGCCCGTCCGTTCCCCAGACCTGAATCAAATTGAGCACATCTGGGACATCATGTCTCGCTCCATCCACCAACGCCACGTTGCACCACAGACTGTCCAGCAGTTGCGGATGCTTTAGTCCAGGTCTGGGAGGAGATCCCTCAGGAGACAATCCGCCACCTCATCAGGAGCATGCCCAGGTGTTGTAGGGAGGTCATACAGGCACGTGGAGGCCACACACACTACTGAGCCTCATTTTGACTTGTTTTAAGGACATTACATCAAAGTTGGATAAGCCTGTAGTGTGGTTTTCCACTTTAATTTTGAGTGTGACTCCAAATCCAGACCTCCATGGGTTGATCAATTTGATTTCCATTGATCATTTTTGTGTGATTTTGTTGTCAGCACATTCAACTATGTAAAGAAAAAAGTATTTAATAAGAATATTTCATTCATTCAGATCTAGGATGTGTTACTTTAGTGTTCCCTTTATTTTTTTGAGCAGTGTATATACCAACATTGGAGAATCATGACAAAAACTTGTGATGAATGGATACAATACCTTTTCAATTTTTTTGAAAGACAAAACATTTTATAACTCAAATGTGGATGGTCTCTAAAAGCACAAGCAATTCCAATGCACTTAATAACATTACAGGCTATGGAGTCAAATGAATTAGTCACAACACCGAGCACTCAGCAAAACAAAAATAAGAAAAGCGATTATCATAAATTTTCAGTAACAGAAAGTATAACAACATGGATGCTAGCATGGTGAGGGTATAGAGAAAGGCCTGTAGAACAACTGAAAGAAAGAAAGAAGCTTGTGTGAACAGTAGCTATATCCCCACCTCAGAATCTGACCTGCTCCTAAAGTATGCTACATAGACCAACCTGTTATGCACACATTGTGTCGCTGTGTCGCTGTGCAAAGATATTGGGATTATGATCATTTCCAAAAAAAAGTATTCACTGCAACTTCCCCAACTGTGTGGGAATGGACAGCAAATCAACTAGATCCCCCTTTGTCACACATACTAGATGTACGCATGTTTTTGATTTAGTTTGAACTATCTCCCCTGAGTTGACAAAGATGAGATATTCCAGCTCTGGGTTCCTGGGAGGAGGTGAGGTTGTGTGATGAATGATGTAAAGTTGAAGAGTTTAATCTTCAAATACATACTGTATTCCCCAACTATGCATGGTGTGCAATGGAGTTTGAAAACCTCTCCTATTCTGTGTGTACAGGAGTTCTTGTTGAAAAACCTTTCAGGTTAATAGTTGACACAACATAGAGGTTAATGAGAAACACAGAGTAGCTGACAAAATCACTTTGGAAATCATTAATGAGATCATACTGTGGTAACATGAATACACCTTGCATGCTCTTTATGCTGCTATCGGTTCACTGTCTTCAGTGACGTCAAGCAACACATGGTTTCAGACATATAACCAGCTCAATTATCATCATCATCATCATATCACATTGTAACCATTACAGATGTAGGACCTTAATTTGATCACCCTGTTGCAGTAGAACTTTTGGTCGAAACGATACCAGAACCATGCAGATCCCCTAAATGGGTCACTTTCTATCGTCTTATTAAGGCTGTATGCATATCAGATATGAAGGTAAGACCCAGATGCAGACACGTCAAATTAACAATGGTTTAATAATCCAATAGGGGAAGGCAAAAGACAGGTCAAGGCAGGCAGAGGTCAGTAAACCAGGGGTGGGGCAAAAGTACAGGTCGGCAGGCAGGTTCAGGGTCAGGGGTAGGCAGAGTGGCCAACCAGGCGGGCTCAGTGTCAGGACAGGCAAGGGTCAAAACCAGGAGGGCAAGAAAAGAGAGACTGGTAAAAGCAGGAGATGAGAACAAAAACGCTTGTTAACTTGACGAACTGGCAACAGACAAACAGAGAACACAGAAATAAATACCCAGGGGATAATGGCGAAGATAGGCTACACCTGGAGGGAGGTGGAAACAATCACAAAGAGAGATGAAACAGATCAGGGTGTGACAATTTATGCTTTTAAACGCTGCATGCATATTTATAAAGTCTGTATGCATGCTAATAACAGGTCTATGTGCATGCTATAAATACTAACTAAGCTAACGTGTATTAGATCTCTTTCATTTCAGTGGATTATATGATTACATGACCTTTTTTAAATAAAATACCAGATCCACTTTCCCCTGTACTGCTCATCAACCTGAAGGCAAGGAATAAAAAGCATTTGTTTCTGTGTTGCTCCCTCCCAGTGATCGGCACTGCACTGATTATATGGGAACGTGTCTTGTGTGTCCCTTGCGTGGGCGATAACGGAGATTGACGGGGTTAGGTGGCCATTCGGGGGCCTGATCTATAGCACCGAGTCCCAGGGGATGAAGCCATCCCGGCTCCACTTGGCCGCCCAGGGCGGACGGACACTGTAATTGAGAGGAGATGTATTTATAAAGTGCCCTGCTCAGCAGCAACCACTGATTCCAGTAAATCTGAGGGGAGCTAAAAGGGAGAGTGTCACAACCCCAAGGACGCATCGAAGAGCTGCCCCTATAGCCTCCAGCAGGTAATTGGAGTGTCACTTTCTCCCACAATGCATTTCCTAGCTACCCCTGATTGCTTCTGGGAAATACTAACATTCTCGACAGAGCTCTTGTATAGAGAATAAATCGTTTTAAATACAAACCTGACTATATATGTATTTTTATCCTACTGCACAATGTATAGTAGTATTCAGGTGATAGAAATTGTGATTTACTGTCACACATTTCCCATGGAAATGGGTAGGCGAACAGAACAAAAAGATACACATCTTTACATTAAATTCACATGCTTTCTTGAGCATTGTTTCTCCTCTTACAGAAAAAACACATGCTTTCACATGTGGAAAATCACATGATTTCACATGAAATTTCACTTGAAAACATGTTTTTGAATCACTTCACGTTTTCACATGTGTAATTGTATGTTCCAATAAGATGACGTGATCGCATGGAAACATGTTTTTGGAACACTTCAAACGTATTCACATGTGAGTTTTTTCCCCGTAAGGGCCTCTAGGGGCTAACATACTGGCTAACGGCCATCAGATATACAGTACCAGTCATAAGTTTGGACACACCTACTCATTCAAGGGTTTTTCTTTATTTTAATATTTTCTACATTGTAGAATAATAATGAATAAATCAAACCATGAAATAACACATATGGAATCATTTAGTAACCAAACAAGTGTTAAACAAATCAAAAGATATGTTATATTTTATATTCTTTAATTAGCTACCCTTTGCTTTGATGACAGATTTGCACACGCTTGGCATTCTCTCAACCAGCTGTATGAGCTAGTCACCTGGAATGCATTTCAATGAACAGGTGTGCCTTGATTAAAGTTAATTTGTGGAATTTTTTTCCGTCTTAATGCGTTTGAGCCAATCAGTTGTGTTGTGACAAGGTAGGGGGGTATACAGAAGATAGCCCTATATGGTAAAAGACCAAGTCCATATTATGAAACATTTCAAGAACTTTGAAAGTTCCTTCAAGTGCAGTCGCAAAAACCATCAAGCGCTAGGATGAAACTGGCTCTCATGAGGACCGCCACAGGAAAGGAAGACCCAGAGATAAGTTCATTACAGTTACCAGCCTCAGAAATTGTAGCCCAAATAAATGCTTCACAGAGTTCAAGTAACAGACACATCTCAACATCAACTGTTCAGAGGACACTGTGTGAATCGGGCCTTCACGGTCGAATTGCTGAAAAGAAACCAATACTAAAGGACACCAATAAGAAGAAGAGACTTTCTTGGTCCAATGGACATGAGCAATGGTGGAAATTAGACAGGTGGAAATCTGTCCTTTGGTCTGATGAGACCAAATTTGAGATGTTTGGTTCCAACCGCCATGTCTTTGTAAGACGCTGAGTAGGTGAACGGATGATCTCCGCATGTGTGGTTCCCACCGTGAACCATGGAGGAGGAGGTATGATGGTGTGGGGGTGCTTTGCTGGTGACACTGTTAGTGGTTTATTTAGAATTCCAGGCACACTTAACCAGCATGGCAACCAGCACAGCATTCTTCAGCGATACGCCATCCCATCTGGTTTGGGCTATTGTTTTTTTCAACAGGACCCAGCACACCTCCAGGCTGTGTAAGGGCTACTTGACCAAGAAGAAGAGTGATGGAAAGGGGGATACTTAGTCAGTTGTACAACTGAATGACTTCAACTGAAATGTGTCTTCCGCATTTAACCCAACCTCTGAATCAGAGAGATGCGGGGGGCGTCTTTGGCGCCCGAGGAACAGTGGGTTGACTGCCTTGCTCAGAGGCAGAACGACAGATTTTTATCTTGTTAGCTCTGAGATTCGATACAGCAACCTTTCACTTACTGGCCCAACGCTCTAACACCTAGGCTACCTGCGATGAAGTGCTGCAGCACCTGTCCTCCACAATCACCCGACCTCAACCTAATTGAGATGGTTTGGGATGAGTTGGACCACAGAGTGAAGGAAAAGCAGCCAACATGTGCTCAGCATATGTGGAAACTCCTTCAAGACTGTTATAAAAGCATTCCAGATTAAGCTGGTTTAGAGAATGCCAAGAGTGTGCAAAGCTGTCATCAAGGCAAAGGGTGGCTACTTTGAAGAATCTCAAATATAAAATACATTTTGATTTGTTTAACACTTTTTTGGTTACTGCATGATTCCAAATGTTTAATTTAATAGTTTTGATGTCTTCACTATTATTCTAGAATGTTGAAAATATTTCAAATAAAGAAAATCCCTTGAATGAGTAGATGTGTCCAAACGTTTGACTGGTACTGTACATATGTATGCTTAACTAACTAAATATTAGTAATTCATCACGTATCTCTGCAGCCCTACTGCATGTTCTTACTGTCAGCTGGGCCTGTTGCTCGACTTAAACAGTAGCCACAAATCACTGGAGGGTTATTGATTGGAGCTTATGACAAAATCCATATGAAATACTTTGAGGTATTAAAATGCGAACAGTAGCGGGAGTAGTGAAATGATTCACTGTGGGCAGGAAAAGTAAAAGCCACTATTAGATATTGGTTGTGGTATACACTACCTGTCTGGACTGTTTAAGTGTACACAAGCCTGGTGAATTCTCAATGTCAAGACACTGTAGCAACATTTATTTCTGTTCACCAGAGATGAGGATAACTCCCTGACAGTTTTTCATTAAAGATTGGGTGAGCACGGCTGACAAATCACACACAGAATGAAAAGAGAGGTATGGCAAAACAGTATTCCTTCTAATTGCTCAAACGAGGCTGGAAGCAATTGACATGGCACTAGCAACACACAGAATCCAATTGGGAACACAAATGTGTTCTAGATGTTTCACACATGTCTTTCTAGTTAACTAATTAGATGGAATGAAAAGGGTAATGATGAATAGTCTTATGTGCTTAAAAATATTGCCTAGTTCTGTGGCCCCAAAAGCACTTTTAAGTTGCATGCATGATGATGATCAAACATATATTGATGTGTAAATGAGGCAAGATAAGAACTCCTGTGTAGATGCAATGGGAAAGCACAGGGGATGATCTTGATATACATTACATTTGAGTCATTTGCAGGCGTTCTTATCCAGAGCGACTTATAGGAGCAGTTATGGTTAAATGCCTTGCTCAAGGGCACATCGGACAATACATTTTTTTTTTTATCAGTTAGGTCGGCTCAGGGAATCAAATCAGCAACCTTCCGTTAACAAATCCAATGCTCTTAACCACTGGGCTACCTGCCGCACATTTAAAGACCATGCAACACAAATCATTGGGGGAGCTTTCAGGATCCTCCCTCGCCTTGGATCACACAACTGTTCCTGTAGGATTCTCGTCAACTAAAAAAGGTTATTTCTTTCTTTATATCTCCCCATTAAGCTTAGTGTCACTCTGTCCTGCTAGTAAAAGCTTTCTGTTGCATACTTCCCTTCCTGTATTAATGTGTGCTTTGAAAATGCAGCGGGTTTCAAAGACGTGGTATATTTAAAGCCAGCATTTGATTCATTAGTTCAATTGAGACGCTAAATTACCCTTCAGTATATTGAGGCAGCGTGGCTTGAGACACTTGAGATGCCTTTTGTTCAGTAATTCAAAAGCCGTTGTGTTCCCCATGTTATTACAAAATAGTTGGACCATAGCAGCTAAATACCACAAGGGTAATGAGACTGACTGCCCTTGGGCCCAACTGAGGCAAAGATATAGAACTGTGAAAATGATGTTCACTTCTTGTATAAGAACAGCATTGAATTCCGCCTTGGTTTCTGGATATTTTCCAATGTACCATTGCCACCAAGTCCGTGATTGTAACGGTCCTGACCAGTTTTATGTTGTTTTTGTATGTGTAATTGGTCAGGGCGTGTGTTTTGGGTGGGCAGTCTATGTTTTCTGTTTCTATGTTGGTTTTGGTTGCCTGGTATGGCTCTTAATTAGAGGCAGGTGTTTTGTGTTCTCCTCTAATTAAGAGTCATATTTAGGTAGGGTGTTCTCACTGTTTGTTTGTGGGTGATTGTCTCCTGTGTCGTGTAATGTATGTACCATACGGGACTGTTTGGCTGTTCGTTTCGTTTCGTTTCGATGTCGTCTGTTTCCTGTCCGTGAGTTTATGTTTAGTTATGTAAGTTTATGTTCAGGTTTCGTCAACGTCGTTTTCTTGTTTTGTAAATTTGAAAGTGTTTTGTGTTTCGTGTTGCCATCGTCGTATTTAAAATAAAAGATGGCTTATTTCCCTCAAGCTGCATTTTGGTCTGAAGATCCTTCTCTCCTCACCTCGTCCGAGGATGAGGAGAGCGACAGCAGTTACAGAATCACCCACCACGCTAAGACCAAGCGGCAAGGGAAAGCTCGACAGGAAAACAAGGATTTCTGGACTTGGGAGCAGATAATGAATGGAGAAGGTCCCTGGGCTAAGGCAGGAGAGAATCGCCGCTCTCAGGAAGAGAGGGAGGCAGCTAAAGCCCAGGAGCGGTGGTTTGAGGAGGCAGAAAGGAGACGTGGCTGGAAGCCCGAAAAGCCATGGGAGCAGCTGGAGGCACTGGGGAGAGCAGAGGCTACCGGAGAGAGGAACCGGAGCTATGTGGGAACGCGTCTGGCACGGAAGCCAAAAAAGCCCGTAAGTAACTCCCAAAAATTTCTTGGGGGGGGGCTAGGAGGTAGTGGGCCAAGGGCAGGTAGGAGACCTGCCCCCACTTCCCAGGCTTACCGTGGAGAGCGGGAGTACGGGCAGGCGCCGTGTTACGCAGTAGAGCGCACGGTGTCTCCTGTACGAGTGCATAGCCCAGTGCGGGTTATTTCACCTCCCCGCACTGGTAGGGCTAGATTGGGTATTGAGCCAGGTGTCATGAGGCCGGCTCAACGCGTCTGGTCTCCAGTGCGTCTCCTCGGGCCGGCATACATGGCACCTGCCTTACGCATGGTTTCCCCGGTTCGCCTACATAGCCCGGTGCGGGTTATTCCACCTCCCCGCACTGGTCGGGCAACCGGGAGTATTCAACCAGGTAAGGTTGGAAAAGCTCAATGCTCAAGAGTGCCAGTACGCCTCCACGGTCCGGTATTTCCGGCGCCACCTCCCCGCCCCAGCCTAGTACCTACAGTGTCTACACTACGCACTAGGCTACCAGTGCGTATCCTGAGCCCTGTTCCTCCTCCACGCACTCTCCCTGTAGTGCGTGTATCTAGCCCGGTGCCTCCAGTTCCGGCACCACGCACTAAGCCACCTGTGCGTCTCCAGAGCCCTGAACACACTGTATCTTCTCCCCCTACTAATCCTGATGTGCTTGTCCTCAGCCCGGTGTCACCAGTGCCGGTACCTCGCATCAGGGATAGAGTAGGCTTTGAGAGTACAGTGTGCCCTGTCCCTGCTCCCCGCACTAGTAGGAAGGTGCTTATCCTTAGCACGGTGCCTCCAGTTCCGGCACCACGCACCAGGTCTACAGTGCGCCGTATCCGGCCTGAGCCATCCGTCTCCCCAGCGCCATCTGAGCCATCCGTCTCCCCAGCGCCATCTGAGCCATCCGTCTCCCCAGCGCCACCTGAGCCATCCGTCTCCCCAGCGCCATCTGAGCCATCCGTCTCCCCAGCGCCGTCTGAGCCATCCGTCTGCCATGAGCCTGCAAAGCCGCCCGTCTGCCATGAGCCTGCAAAGCCGCCCGTCTGCCATGAGCCTGCAAAGCCGCCCGTCTGCCATGAGCCTACAGAGCCGTCCGCCAGACAGGAGCCGCTAGAGCCGTCCGCCAGACAGGAGCCGCTAGAGCCGTCAGCCAGACAGGATCTGCCAGAGCCGCCAACCAGACAGGATCTGCCAGAGTTGCCAACCAGACAGGATCTGCCAGAGCCGCCAACCAGACAGGATCTGCCAGAGCCGCCAGCGAGCCATGAGCAGCCAGAGCCGTCAGAGAGCCATGAGCAGCCAGAGCCGTCAGAGAGCCATGAGCAGCCAGAGCCGTCAGAGAGCCATGAGCAGCCAGAGCCGTCAGAGAGCCATGAGCAGCCAGAGCCGTCAGAGAGCCATGAGCAGCCAGAGCCGTCAGAGAGCCATGAGCAGCCAGAGCCGTCAGAGAGCCATGAGCGTCGAGAGCCGTCAGAGAGCCATGAGCGTCGAGAGCCGTCAGCCTGCCATGAGCGTCGAGAGCCGTCAGCCTGCCATGAGCGTCGAGAGCCGTCAGCCTGCCATGAGCGTCGAGAGCCGTCAGCCTGCCATGAGCGTCGAGAGCCGTCAGTCTGCCATGAGCGTCGAGAGCCGTCAGCCTGCATAGACCTGCCACAGTCCCTCAGCCAGGATCTGCCAGAGTTTATCAGCCGGGACCTGCCCCTTGTCCCGGTGTTGCCCCTTGTCCCGGTGCTGCCCCTTGTCCCGGTGCTGCCCCTTGTCCCGGTGCTGCCCCTTGTCCCGGTGCTGCCCCTTGTCCCGGTGCTGCCCCTTGTCCCGGTGCTGCCTCTTGTCCCGGTGCTGCCCCTTGTCCTGGTGCTGCCCCTTGTCCCGGTGCTGCCCTTTGTCCCGGTGCTGCCCCTTCTCCTGGTGCTGGCTGTTTATTTAGGGGATGTGAGTTTTAGGGTGGGCATTGGGAGGGGAAGACAAAAACGGGGAGTGACTATGGTGGTGTGGGGACAGCGTCCAGAGCCGGAGCCACCACCGTGGTCAACTGCCCACCCAGACCCTCCCCTGGACTTTGTGCTGGTGCGCCCGGAGTTCGCACCTTGAGGGGGGGGTTATGTAACGGTCCTGACCAGTTTTATGTTGTTTTTGTATGTGTAATTGGTCAGGGCGTGTGTTTTGGGTGGGCAGTCTATGTTTTCTGTTTCTATGTTGGTTTTGGTTGCCTGGTATGGCTCTTAATTAGAGGCAGGTGTTTTGTGTTCTCCTCTAATTAAGAGTCATATTTAGGTAGGGTGTTCTCACTGTTTGTTTGTGGGTGATTGTCTTCCGTGTCTGTATGTTATTTCGTACCACACGGGACTGTTTCGGTTTATGTAGTCTGACACGAAGAACGCACGAAATGGAAACAATGTAAGTTCTCATGTTTAGGTCAGTCTACGTCGTTTGTTATTTTGTATCATTTCAAGTGTAGTTCGTGTTCGTTTTTCGTCTTGTTTAATAAATATGTGTTCAAACTTCGTTGCGCCTTGGTTCCCTCAATACTCCTCCTTTTCCGAAGATGGAGAGGAGGAGGATCGCCGTTACAGTGATGAATTCTTCACCTGTTTATTTGAAAACTATCAGCTTGCACTTCTCATTTCTGTTGGACAATTTTCTGCCCTTGAAGATACTAATTTCTGGCCTGACTTAACTGTGTAATTAGTCTGCTGCTATATTGACACACTTTCAGTAGTCTAGTCCTTCAGCAAAATACAGCATGTAGCTACAGTGACGATGAGAAGTCTCACTGGACACAGACATCAGTTCAAAGTCTAGTTTTGATTTACATTTGGTTGAGTTTGATTGAATTTCACCATGTCCTGGGATTTATGTTAAAAGTTGGTTGAAAAAAATTATAATTCCTTTATGTTAATGACTTTTTGCAAATCCAATGAATTTTCCGTATTGATTCAGTGTCATCGCGTAGATTTTTGTGGGTTGAAATGACATGGAAACAATGTTGATTTAACCAGTTATCTTCCCCTTCAAGTCTATTCCAGGAAGGGGAAGATGTGCCTGTCAGCTTGATATACAGTGTTGATTTTTAGCTGACAATTGTTAGCTGACATGGCTAATTGAGTGACTGTCAGTGACTGACATAACAACAGAAAAACTGCTAATACACAACCAAATTTCAAAATTGCACCTAGTGTATTCTAATATTTATTTTAAAGAATTCAGTCAAGGGCCTCGTAGCGGCCGGGAGCCCTAAGCAACCACTTATGTCTGAAACCTGCCCTGTACCATAAGAACCTGCCCTGTACCATATCATACTAAATAGTGTCTAGAATTTACAAAAATAGTAATACAAAATGCTCTGAGACCATGTTGCTCACTAAGACAAAATCTTGGAATATTTTGGTTTGAGTGACCCACAGTGCCTCTTGTATCTCCTGTGCTGTGGTGATATGTGCCTAACACTACCCTGTCACCTCTCAGTCCCTGGATTTGGGAGGAAAACAAACAAATAATGTTATTTCCCAGAGGGCTCTAGAATATTCTCACAACACAGTATGCACCTGCATAAAACAAATACAGTTATAGAGACAGTGGTGATTATTTGAACATAGGCCTACATTCAGAGGAAGACTATAGGAATCCATAAGTCATAGACCACTGAGAAAAGTGTCACTGGGCTTCACAGAAGACCATGTAGGCCTACAACACATGTACATAAATTATGATGACGGTTGAATCTATGGTTGTCTATCCAGGGAACGGCCTTTATGAATCACCTGGTTGATGAAAATTACATATAATAACCACTGAGGCAGCAATGGAGAAAAGTGAGCAGTCCAAAGTTCCCTACCTTGCTATATACACTGTCTGTGGTTGTTTAAAAACTATCAAATTACTTGTCAGGAACATATCTCATTTGTAGACGTCTGTCATGTTTCCAGTTCAGGATACACCCTATCCACCGTTCGCCCTCCACCCTCCCACAGGTCGTTAAATTCTCCATAACAGTCACGGTCCTCATTCACTCAGCCTATTGAGTCCACTGGTCCCACTCACACAGAACTACCCTACGTTGTGATCTCTTTGTCCCCTTTTCTCCGGCCGCCCATAACCTGCCCACTCGACCCCACCCCCTCTCTTCCCTTCTCCAGGCCATCTCTGGAGACCTTCTCCCATTCTTCACTTCCTGAGTCGCTCCCCTCCACAAGAAACCAACAGTCGACTAAAAAACCACAGACCGGTATCCCTTCTTTCTTTTCTTTCCAAAACAACTCTCTCGCTATCTCTCTCAGATCAATCTTCTTCACCCTCACCAGTCAGGCTTCAAGCCGGGACACTCAACCGAGACTGCACTTCTCTGTGTCACGGAGGCTCACTGCACTGCCAAAGCTGACTTTCTCTCCTCTGTTCTCATCCTCCTAGATCCATCTGCTGCCTTCGACACCGTTAACCATCAGATCCTTCTCTCCACACTCTCGGGGCTTAGCGTTTCACGCTCTGCACAGTCTTGGATTGCATCCTACCTGGCAGGCCGCTCCTTTCAGGTGGCTTAGAGAGGATCTGTGTCTGCGCCACGTACTTTCCCTACTGGTGCCTCCAGGGTCCAGTCCTAAACCCTCTTCTCTCTATACACCAAATCACTCATCACAGTCATATCGTCACATGGTCTCTACTATCATTGTTATGCGGATGACACTCAACTACTTTTTTCCTTCCCCTCTTCTGACAACCAGGTGATTGAAGAGTTGAAGCGCAAGGCTCAATTTTTCTGCTGTTTTGGTGCCCTGGCTACCACGCTGTACACAGTGTGAAGCGAACCTGTGTGCATGCGCAGATACTGTGTGTGCCTTTGTGAGAGCGAAGTGTTGCATCTTGCTTATCTCAATATCTCCGGTGCTGCTCGGGGAAACGTCATTTCGCTGAGTCTACGTGGATAGTCAGTTTCCCAAAAAATAACTTTAAAAGAATCTATTAGATCTGTACTTATAGACATCAACAAGAAAATGTCATAGCTTTTCTTAATTTGTTGTGGTCATTATTACTGAACATGTGCTTTTCTGTGAGGCAACATTTTGGGTGAATGAAATTAGATTAAACCCATGACGCTAGAATAGTATCAATGATAGTCAGTGGTCAGATGAAGCAGATGCTAAGCTACAGGACTGTTTTGCTAGCACAGACTGGAATATGTTCCGGAATTCCTCCAATGGCATTGAGGAGTACACCACATCTGTCATTGGCTCGATGACGTCGTCCTCACAGTAACCGTTTCTATATAACCCAACCAGAAGCCATGGATTACAGGCAGCATCCGCACTGAGCTAAAGGCTAGAGCTGCCGCTTTCAAGGAGCAGGACTCTAACCCGGAAGCTTATAAGAAATCCTGCTACGCCCTCCGATGAACCATCAAACAGGCAAAGAGTCAATACAGGACTAAGATTGAGTTGTACTACACTGGCTCTGACGCTCCTTGGATGTGGCAGGGCCTGCAAACCATTACAGACGACAAAGGGAAGCACAGCCGAGAGCTGCCCAGTGACACGAGCCTACCGGACGAGCTAAATTACTTCTATGCTCGCTTCGAGGCAAATAACATTGAAACATGCATGAGAGCATCAGCTGTTCCGGAAGACTGTTTGATCACGCTCTCCGCAGCCGATGTTAGTAAGACCTTTAGACAGGTCAACATTCCACAAGGCCGCAGGGCCGCAGACAGATTACCAGGACGTGTACTGCGAGCATGCGCTGACCAACTAGCAAGTGTCTTCACTGACATTTTTAACATCTCCCTGTCCGAGTCTGTAATACCAACATGTTTTAAGCAGACCACCATAGAGCCTGTGCCCAAGAACACTAAGGTAACCTGCCTAAATGACTACCGACCCCTAGCACTCACGTCTGTAGCCATGAAGTGCTTTGAAAGGCTGGTTATGGCTCACATCAACACCATCATCCGAGAAACCCTAGACCCACTCCAATTTGCATACCGCCCACAGGTGATGCAGTTTCTATTGCACTCCACACTGCCCTTTCCCCCTAGACAAAAGGAACACCTATGTGAGAATGCTATTCATTGACTATAGCTCAGCGCTCAACACCATAGTTCCCTCAAAGCTCATCAATGAGCTAAGGACCCTGGGACTCAACACCTCCCTCTGCAACTGGATCATGGACTTCCTGACAGACCGCACCAGATGGTAAGGGTAGGTAATAACACATCTGCCACACTGATCCTCAACGCAGGGGCACCTCAGGGGTGCATGCTCAGCCTCCTCCAGTACTCCCTGTTCACTCATGACTGCACGGCCAGGCATGACTCCAACACCATCATTCAACTAGCCGATGACACAACAGTGCTACTAGGCCTGATCACCGACAACAAGACAGCCTATAGGGAGGAGGTCAGAGACCTGGCCGTGTGGTGCCAGGACAACAACCTCTCCATCAATGTGATCAAAACAAAAGAGATGATTGTGGACTAAAGGAAAAAGAAAACCGAGCACGCCCCCATTCTCATCGATGGGGCTGCAGAGGAGCAGGTTGAGAGTTTCAAGTTCCTTGGTATCCACATCACCAACAAACTAAAATGGTCCAAACACACCATGACAGTTGTGAAGCGGGCACGACAAAATCTATTCCCCCTCAGGAGACTGAAAAGATTTGGCATGGATCCTCAGATCCTCAAAAGGTTCTACAGCTGCACCCTCGAGAGCATCCTGACTGGTTGCATCGCTGCCTGGTATGGCAACTGCTCGGCCTCCAACCGCAAGGCACTACAGAGGGTAGTGCGAACGGCCCAGGGCAAAGCTTCCTGCCATCCAGGACCTCCATACAAGGTGGTGTCAGAGGAAGGCCCTAAAAATTGTCAAAGACCCTAGTCATAGACTGTTGTCTCTGCTACCACACGGCAAGCGGTACCGGAAAGCCAAGTCTAGGTCCAAGAGGCTTCTAAACAGCTTCTACCCCCAAGCCATAAGACTCCTGAACATCTAGTCTATTCACATTCCCCCCCCCCCCCTCTCCACACCACTGCCACTCATGTTGTCATCTGTGCATAGTCACTTTCATAACTCTACCTACATGTACATACTACCTCAACTAACCGGCGCCCCCGCACATTGACTCTGTACCGGCACCCCCCCTGTATATATTGTTATTTTTTTTACTGCTGCTCTTAATTACTTGTTACTTTCATCCCTTATTCTTATCCGCATTTTTTGAAACTGCACTGTCGGTTAGGGGCTTGTAAGTAAGCATTTCACTGTAAGGTCTATCTATACCTGTTGTTTTTGGCGCATGTGACTAATAACATTTGATTTGAATGACGACTTATAAGTAGATTCTCACTTACTTTGAGCTAAACAGGGAAAAAGAGCATATCCTTTTAAATTAAGAGGTAGGTAGGAGTATACCTGTAAGATACCACTTGCCAAATTGACCAGGAAACAGGTGAGACCTGAATTTACTGAAGCCTGTGCCTTGTGTCTATGTAATGTGTGTTAGCAAACTCAGACCTCAGACGAACTCAGACAACTGAATCAGCAAGCAAAGTGGATGTGTCATGTCGGCTATTGATTTTCTTTAAAGATTGTTGTCAGGTGGTGGGTGTAGCTGGTGCATGAAGTCAGGTGCAGGAGAGCAGATATGAGTGAACAACGCACTTTACTAAAGAAAATAGCACAAAGTAAACAAATACCAATGTGCGAACAATAACGGTTGCCACAAAACACGGGTGAAAACAGCACCCGGAAAAACCAGCCGGAAACTTACCGACCTTAACAATAAACAATCACACACAAAGACATGGGGGAACCAGAGGGTTATATCATGACCAGTAATTGGGAAATGAAAACCAGGTGTGTGGGAAAACGAAACAAAACAAATGGATAATGAAAAAGGGATCGGCGATGGCTAGAAGACCGGCGACGTTGACCGCCGAACACCGCCCGAACAAGAAGAGGCATCGAATTCGGCAGAAGTCGTGACAGTACCCCCACCTCAGACTCCTGGAGCAGGCCAGCCACCACCGTCCTGAGTAGAGACACATGGAACGAGGGGTTAATGCGGTAATCGGGGGGAAGCTGTAACCTGTAACAAACATCGTTCATTCCCCTCAGGACTTTAAATGGCCCCACAAACCACGGACCCAGCTTCCGACAGGGCAGGCGGAGGGGCAGGTTTCGGGGCCTCACTGCAGTGACGGTCTGTGCCTACTTTCTGGCACAGCACGGCGCGCTGAAGGTGGACATCGGCGACATCTCATGTTTCCTCCGCGCGCCGGAACCAGTCGTCCACCGCAGGAGCCTCAGTCTGACTCTGATGCCAAGGAATCAGAACCGGCTGATACCCCAATACACACTGGAAGGGGGAGAGGTTAGTGGAGGAGTGGTGGAGTGAGTTCTGGGCCATCTCTGCTCAGGGCACGAACGCTGCCCACTCCCCCAGCCAGTCCTGGCAATAGGACCTCAGAAACCTACCCACATCCTGGTTAACTCTCTCCACCTGCCCGTTACTCTCGGGGTGAAAACCTGAGGGAAGGCTGACCGGGACCCCGAGACGTTCCATAAACACCCTCCAGACCCTAGATGTGAACTGAGGAGCCCGATCAGACACTATGTCCTCAGGCACCCCGTAGTGCCGGAAGACGTCTGTAAACAAGGCCTCCGCAGTCTGTAAGGCCGTAGGGAACAGGCATTTCTCAGCCTTGACATACAGGTCACGCTCCAACAATCGTCCAAGCACCCTGCGCACCAGGGACACATGCTCGGCGCGTGTAGCGGAGTATATCAGAATGTCGTCAATATACACCACTACACCCTGTCCGTGCAGGTCCCTGAAAATCTCATCTACAAAGGCTTGGAAAACTGATGGAGCATTCATCAACCCTGTACGGCATGACGAGGTACTCATAATGCCCTGAGGTGGTACTGAACGCCGTCTTCCACTTGTCTCCCTCACGGATACGCACCAGGTTGTACCCGCTCCTGAGATCTAGTTTTGTGAAGAAGCGCGCCCCGTGCATTGACTCAATCGCCGTGGCGATGAGAGGTAGCGGGTAACTGTACCTCACCGTGATTTGATTTAGACCTCGATAGTCAATACACGAGTGCAGACCCCCTCCTTCTTCTTCACAAAAAAGAAAGGAGGAGGCGGGTGAAGTGGAAGACCGAATGTACCCCTGACGCAGGGATTCAGAGACATATGTCTCCATAGCCGCCGTCTCCGCTTGTGACAGAGGTTACACATGACTCCTGGAAAGTGCGGAGTCTACCAGGAGATTTATCGCACAATTCCCCTGTCGATGGGGTGGCAATTGAGTCGCCTTCTTCTTACAAAAGGCGAGAGCCAAATCGGCATATTCAGGGGGAATGCGCATGGTGGAAACCTGGTCTGGACTTTCCACCGTAGTAGCACCAACAGAAACCCCTAAACACCTCTATCGTGACCACCCCGTGAGAGCCCTCCGTTGCCACGAAACAGTGGGATCATGACAGGCTAACCAGGGTAGGCCTAGCACCACGGGAAACGCAGGAGAATCAATAAGGAAGAGACTGATTCTCTCCTTATGACCCTCCTGCCTCACCATGCCCAGGAGCGCGGTGACCTCCCTAATCAACCCGGACCCTAATGGTCGACTGTTTAGGCTGTGAACTGGGAAGGGCATATCCACTGGAACAATGGTCCCTAATCTATGGGCAAATGATCTGTCAATGAAATTCCCAGCTACGCCTGAATCGACGAGTGCCTTATGCTGGGAATGTGGGGAAAACTCAGGAAAAGTAACATTTAAAAACATGTGAGCAACAGAGAGCTCTGGGTTAGCATGGTGCCGGCTCACCTGGGGTGACGCGAGAGCGCCCTGCCTGCTGTCTTGACTCCCAGAGGAACCTCCTCTGCACCGACCGGCAGTGTGCCCTCTGCGGCCACAGATAGTGCATGAAACGGAACCTCCTCTGGTCTCCCTAAGCGCAGCACCTCCATCGGTGTCAGAGCGGTGGTGCTGGGAGTGGAACCGACAGACCCTGATTTGGACGTCTGCGGGTAGCCAGCAGGTTATCCAACCGAATGGACAGGTCCACCAGCTGATCGAAAGTGAGGGTGGTGTCCCTGCAGGCCAACTCCCGACGGACATCCTCGCGCAAACTGCAATGATAGTGGTCGATCAGGGCCCTGTCGTTCCATCCCACGCCAGTGGCCAGGGTCCGGAAGTCCAGAGCGAACTCCTGGGCGCTCCTCGTCCCCTGCCTCAGATGTACGAGACGTTCACCGGCGGGTGAAATCTTTGAAGTGGTCCAGCGCCGCATCTCCTTCCATCTCCAAAGCCCCACACGGCTTTGGCCCACTCCAGGGCTCTCCCTGAGAGGCATGTGACGAGGGTGGACAGCCTCTCTCGGTCCGAAGGCGCCGGGTGAGCAGTTGCTAGGTAGAGCTCCAGTTGTAATAGGAAACCCTGACATTGGGAGGCATCGTTTTCGGTAGAAGTCGTGACAATGGTTGTCAATTAGTCACCTGTAGTGTCTATATGATTTGTCTTCTGAATAGTAAAAACAGTAAATAAAACAGTAAAAAGGTAAATAAAACAGTAAATGAAGCAGTAAAAACAGTAAATGAAGCAGTAAAAACAGTAAATAAAACAGTAAAAAGGTAAATAAAACAGTAAAAACAGTAAATAAAACAGTAAAAACAGGAAATGAAGCAGTAAAAACAGTAAATAAAACAGTAAAAACAGTAAATGAAGCAGTAAAAACAGTAAATGAAGCAGCAAAAACAGTAAATAAAGCAGTAAAAACAGTAAATAAAACAGTAAAAAGGTAAATAAAACAGTAAATACAGTAAATAAAACAGTAAAAACAGTAAATGAAGCAGTAAAAACAGTAGATAAAACAGTAAAAACAGTAAATAAAACAGTAAAAAGAGTAAATGAAGAAGTAAAAACAGTAAATAAAACAGTAAAAACAGTAATTGAAGCAGTAAAAACAGTAAATAAAACAGAAAAACAGTAAATGAAGCAGTAAAAACAGTAAATAACACAGTAAAACAGTAAATGAAGCAGTAAAAACAGTAAATAAAACAGTAAAAACAGTAAATGAAGCAGCAAAAACAGTAAATGGGGCAGTAAAAATAGTAAATGAAACAGTAAAAACAGTAAATGAAGCAGTAAAAACAGTAAATAAAACAATAAAAAGTAAATGAAACGGTTGAAACAGTAAACTTGATTGGCGTTTATAATTCCAATTATTTATTTCCCTTCTCTGTGATATGATCCACCACACCATTAGACTAAACCAGGTATTATTGTCTGATGTACGCTCTCACCAGAGCAAAGCATGCTGACTGGGTACAGTTACTATGTGTAACTCCTAATGGTTAACATTCAAATCAGGTAGGGTACGTTCATCTCAAACTTTTTTTAGCTGTAACTGCTACTTACAGGAGGACAGCTCCCGCATTTGAACAAAGAGATATCAATTGGTACAGTATACCGGTGTGGCAAGCAGCTCTCTGTGGATTCCTTTCAGAGCCCAACAGAGAATCATAAACAAGGTGTTCCTCACTTCGAATCTTTAATGAGTCTTTCCTCTACTCTGGCAGAGACAAAGAGGGCACAAAGAGACCTTTTCCTCTGATGAATTCATGCAGTGTAGAGTGAAGTGTATTGCAGTCGTTTGTTAGTGTCTGACTGCTTTAATAAAGGATCCTTACACTCTCCCCCAGAGATGACTGTGTAGGGCAGCAACCTTGAAGGGCTGCAATCTTTACAAGTCCATGGAAAATTAAAGGTTGCTTTTTATCTAATGGCAGTGTCAGTACAGGGCTTTATTCCTACCTCCTCTTGTCCTCTCCTCCCTCAATGAAGAGCAAATGGAGGAGCAATGTGTCCTGCCACATTTGCATTTATATAGCACCTATCCAGAAGCCTCCCCTGGGTGTCCCTTGAGGTTGTGTGTGTGTGTCTGTGTGTGTGTGTGTGTGTGTGTGTGTGTGCGTGCGTGCGTGCGTGCGTGCGTGTGCGTGTGTGTGTGAGAGAGAGTGTGTGTGTGAGAGAGAGTGTGTGTTCAGGGGAACTAAGGGCAGCACTTCATTAGTGTTTGAGAGCCCACCAGACAGCAGTGGATAATCCCTGCTCCAATGCGAACAAGCAGCCTGTGTCTTGGGCCTGAGAGTTTAAGGCCTGATAATTTAGGGCCTGAGAGCTGAGGGTCCTGAGTCTGAGAGCTGAGGGTCCTGAGTCTGAGAGGCTGTGTTCTGGGTCTGAGAGCCCGTGTAACTGGCTCTGAGAGCCCGTGTCCTGGACCTGAGCGCTGAGGATCGTGTTGGCGTCACGCAGGTCCCAGCAGTGCAGAGTCAAACACAGGTCAGGGTGTTCTTGAAGTCAAGCCATCTTCAACATCATGTTGGAGTTAACTCTTTAAACATGTTGTGCACCACTGCCCTTTTCAAATCCTGGTATTTATCACTGGTCTTACGCATAACAGATCATCTTTCTGGGTATGCTATGAGGAAATTTGGTCGATGCTTCTCTATTTTTCTTTGATACAAATTGAGGTAGAGCTCTATGATGCTACACACCGTCATATCGACTGAGCGCACAGTACTGTTCTTCTGGCAATAGCATCTTTGTGCAGAGTACGGGAGAGAGAATGTAGCCTGCAGTCAGGCTGTCCATAGTGTCAGCTGTCACTGAGTCAGACTCCTTCTATGTACGTAGCTGAGCACCATGTGAGGTTCTGACTAAGGCCTGGATGGTTTTTGCTCTATTTGCGCCAGGTTGTCACACATGACAAAGAAAGCTGTTTGTCGACAGAATCACATGATCTGTATGGTTGTGTTGAAGTGTTGAGGCAACCTCCCGGAGTGTGCGCGTTGCTTAGGTGCATGTGTGGTCAACCCTCCCTCAGAGCAGACAAATCACTGCTTAGCCAGACTCATCCAGCCTACCATAGGTCAATGAGTCAGAGAGCAGCAGGAGAAGACACTGCATGTTTGGTAACTCATGGCAACACGTTAATCTGATCTAGTTGTTACAATAACTAAATACACATTTTTGTTCACCCTCATAGACATGTAGAGAGAACCTGCTTCTCTCATCTCACTCCACTGGGATGTGGCACAATGAGCTTTTGGGTTATCAAGGTAGTAAAGTCACAGTATATAATCGTCAGTGCCTACCTATTCAGAGCTGAGTCCCTCTCTGTTCTTTCTCTCTCTCCCCTATATTTATCTCTTTCCTCCCATTCTCTCTCTCATTCTTTCCTCCCTCAAGGGGTCTCTGTCAGGCAGAGATGGATACGTGAACAGCATGCATTATGTCATGCTGCAGGTGCTGAATTGAGGTATTAGTTTCTTAACCAGGACTGAAATGCTTAAAATCCACGTAGCTCTTCCCTGCACCTCTCCTTATGCACCCATCTCCCATACCCTATGTCTAGGGTGAATCACTTCCTCACCCGATGTGTTCTTTGCTCTCTATTTCTGTCTCTATCATTCTCGCTGTCTCTCTTTCTCGACCTCTCTTTCTCTCACTTTCTCTCTTTCTTTCTCTCTCTGTATATCTCTGTTTGCCATTGAGAGCTATGAGTGGAGCCATCCATTTTATCACTCTCCTAATCAGGATGCCCCTTATCTTAACTCACCCTTGACTTTCTGCTGAAACACATGCTTTATCGACTTCCCTCTTCCACTCATTGCAAGATATTTATTTGTATTTTAAATTTGACACTCATTTTCAAAAGAGAAAGTATTCTTAAACAACTTGACTTGAACATTCAATTTCACATATGAATATGGATATGCTAAACAGATTTTCCATACAAAATGTACATAAATACGTATTAGTCTTTATAAATAATGTCCTTCAAGAGTGTAATAAAAGGGCACTCATCAGAGCAGTTGCAATCTCCTGAAACAGCCAAATCCTTATCAGTTTCAAACCCATTTTTAAATGGGATCAGAAGGCTTAGGGTGGTGGGGGGGGTGGGGGTTATTTAACTAAAACAGTTGGTTGTGGTCCAACTCCAAATGTTGAAATCCTCTGTGTATGGAATGATAATACTTTTCTTTTATCGCAGTGAGGACGTATATGCACCAAAATGCTAAGTGGAAAAACGATAAACAGTAATTATCTTAGATACCTAAAATGAATGGTTTGAGATAGACCTTCCCATTATATAAGCATACTCTTGTGGCTCAATGTTTCCTGATAAAACAGATACTAAAGTTTCCCTTCAACACATCTTTTTGTGATAAGTGAAAGTTATGCTGGTACAGTACTCTCTTCTCTTGGCATGAAAACAGAGAGAAGATAATGCAAGTAAGAGGTTACAGAGCAATAACTTTTTAACACAAACAATGTCAGTACTCAAGTTGAATACTGACTGGTGAATATCTGAAATAATCAAAAAACTTCTAACATCATCAGTCTATTCAAATTGAATACTGACGGTTGAAATTCTAAAATAATCCTGAAAATGCTTTACTTTGATTGGGTGAATTATTTTCTCTCATCGCCATTGTTACATTGATATTTTAGCAATTTACAGTTAGTGCATTAATCTTAAAATAGATAGGTGAGGAAAATACTTCTCAGTCGTAGTGAGTACATGTTTTCCTCAACAAATAAGATATCAGCAAAATCAGTGCTAGTATGACAAAGCAAGTGCAGTTATAATTTTTGGATTATAATTTTAAAATATATATTTTTGGGGGGGGGGGGCATAAGACTACAATACTTGTGTCATCGTTTCAGTCTCTTTTTAACATAATGTTGTTCCTCTCTGTATGTATAATTTACTATAGCTCAATCGACATACACACTGCAGCTAAGAGACAGATGGCCTTATCTTGGCACATGATGGATGTGTCCTGCAGACACACAGCTATGCTATCGAAAGCTGCAAGTATCTGCTTCAGACAAGCTGTGTACACAGCATTTTCTCAGCGAGAAAAGATTACTGGAACTGAAATCAAAAGCTTGCCTTGGTTTTCAATTATACATTTCATGATATTATGAAGAAACACTTTCAAATTGCAATGTATTATCTAACACTATAAAAATTATGATACTGTAGTCTTTACATTATACAGTACCAGTCAAAAGTTTGGACACACCTACCCATTCAAGGGTTTTTCTTTATTTTTATATTTTCTACATGGTCATATAATAGTGAAGACATCAACACTAAGAAATAACACAGTTGCAGGTAACTCTAATGAATTCTCTTTGCTTATTTGAGCTGCTCTTGCCATAATATGGCCTTGGTATTTTATCTTCTGTATACCACCCCCTACCTTGTCACAACACAACTGTTCCAGATGACTACCTCATGAAGCTGGTTGAGAGAATGCCAAGAGTGTGCAAAGCTGTCATCAAGGCAAAGGGTGGCTACTTACAAGAATCTCAAATATAAAACATATTTTGATTTGTTTAACACTTTTTTTTGGTTACTACATGATTCCATATGTGTTATTTCATAGTTTATGTCATCACTATTATTCTACAATTTAGAAAATAGAAAAAATAAAGAAACAGCGCACCGTCCGACCGATGCCTGGATGACCAGAGGAGGGTGACGTGTGGGCCCAATAGATCAGCCGGTCACGGACAGCAGACGGAATGTACAGACGCCCAGCGGGACACTGGAGGGAAGCGTGCGCTGCACTCAACGCCTGCTCAATGTCCGCGTCCAGCTCCCACACTACCGGCGCCACCAGGCAGGAGGCCGGAAGTATGGGGGTGGGATCCATGGGCCGCTCCTCTGTGTCAGACAGCCGGGACAGTGCATCTGACTTACAGTTCTGGGAACCTAGTCTGCAGAGAAGGGTGAAAACAAAACGGGTGAAAAACATGGCACACCTTGCCTGGCGAGGGTTCAGTCTCCTCGCCGCACGGATGTACTCCAGATTACGGTGGTTAGTCCAGATGAGAAAAGGGTGTTTAGCCCCCTCAAGCCAATGTCTCCACGCCTTCAAAGCCTTAACGACAGCCAACAGTTCCCGGTCCCCCACGTCATAGTTTCACTCCGCCGGGCTGAGCTTCCTCGAGAAGAAGTCACAGGGGCGGAGCTTCGGTGGCGTACCCGAGCGCTGAGAGAGCACGGCTCCTATCCCAGCCTCGGACGTGTCCACCTCCACTATGAATGCCAAAGAGGGATCCGGATGGGCCAGCACTGGAGCCGAGGTCAACAGAGCCCTCAGGTGACTGAAAGCCCTGTCCGCCTCAGCCGACCACTGCAAACTTACCGGTCAGTGAGGTAATGGGAGCCGCTACCTGACCAAAACCCCGGATAAACCTCCGGTAGTAATTGGCAAACCCTAGAAACCGCTGCACCTCCTTTATAGTGGTGGGAGTCGGCCAATTACACACAGCTGAGATGCGGTCACTCTCCATCTCCACTCCTGAGGTGGAAATGCGGTACCCTACGAAGGAGACAGACAGTTGGAAGAACAGACATTTCTCAGCCTTGGCGTACAGGTCATGCTCCAACAGTCAACCAAGCACTTTGCGCACCAGGGACACATGCTCGGCGCGTGTAGCGGAGTATATCAGAATGTCATCAATATACACCACTACACCCTTTCCGTGCAGGTCTCTGAAAATCTTGTCTACAAAGGCTTGGAAGACTGATGGAGCATTCATCAACCCGTACGGCATGACGAGGTACTCATAATACCCTGAGGTCATACTGAACGCTGTCTTCCACTTGTCTCCCTCCCGGATACACACCAGGTTGTAAGCACTCCTGAGATCAAGTTTGGTGAAGAAGCGAGCCCGTGCATTGACTCAATCGCTATGGCGATAAGAGCTAGCGGGTAACTGCATCTCACAGTTATCTGATTAAGACCTCAATAATCAATACACGGGCGCAGACCTCCCTCCTTCTTCTTCACAAAAAAGAAACTCGAGGAGGCGGGGGAAGTGGAGGACCGAATGTACCCCTGACGTAGGGATTCGGAGACATATGTTTCCATAGCCACTGTCTCCGCCTGTGACAGAGGATACACGTGACTCCTGGGAAGTGCAGTGTCTACCAGGAGATTTATCGCACAATCCCCCCATCAACGGGTGGGTAATTGAGTCGCCCTCTTTTTACAGAAGGCGAGAGCCAAATCGGCATATTCGGGGGAAAAGGACCCGGGAGAGACCTGGTCTGGACTTTCCACTGTAGTAGCACCTACGGAAACCCCTAAACACCTCCCCGAGTACTCTCGCGACCACCCCATGAGAGCCCTCCGTAGCCATGAAACAGTGGGGTCATGACAAGCTAACCAGGGTAGGCCTAGCACCACGGGAAACGCAGGAGTCAATGAGAAAGAGACTGATTCTCTCCGCGTGACCCCCCTGCGTCACCCTGCCCAGGGGAGCGGTGGCCTCTCTAATCAACCCTGACCCTAACGGTCGACTATCTAAGGTGTGAACTGGGAAGGGCTTAGCCACAGGAACAATGGGGATCCCTAAACTATGGGCAAATGATCTGTCAATAAAATTCCCAGCCGCGCCTGAATCGAGCGCCTTATGCGGGGAAAACTCAGGAAAAGTGACGAACAAAAACATGTGTGCAACAGAGGGCTCTGGGTGAGAATGGTGCCTTCTCACCTGGGGTGACGCCAGAATGCCCTGCCTGCTGCCTCGACCTCCAGAGGAACCAACCCGGCACCTCGGCGGCCACAACGGAACCTTTTCTGGTCTCCCTGAGCGCAGCACCTCCCAACTCCATGGGCATCGGAGCGGACGTCCAGATCGGGGTCTGTTGGAAGCAGGAAATCCAGCCGAATGGACAGGTCTACCAGCTGCTCGAAGGTAAGGGTGGTGTCCATGCAGGCCAACTCTCGACGGATGTCCACTCGCAAACTGCAGCGAAAGTGGTCATTCAGGGCTCGTTCCATCCCGCTCCTGTGGCCAGGGTCTGAAAGTCCAAAGCGAACTCGTCCTCTTCCCCTGCCGCAGGTGGAAAAGACGTTCACCCGCCACTCTGCCCTCGAGCGGGTGGTCGAAGACTGCCCGCAAACAATGGGTGAACTCCTCAAAGTGGTCCAGCACCGCATTTCCTTCCACCTACACGGCGTTGGCCCACTCCAGGGCTTTCCCCGAGAGGCATGCGATGAGGGCGGACACCCTCTCACGGCCTGAAGGATCCGGGTGGACGGTTGCCAGGTATAAATCCAACTGCAGCAGGAAATCCTGGCAGTGGGCAGCTGTCCCATTGTACTCCCCGGGGAGGGTGAGTTGAATCCCACTGGAACCAGGTGCAGGGGGAGTGAGTAGTGGAGGCCCCTGTTGTGCTGGGGAAGGCGCTGGAGGAACTCCCTGTCTCTCCCAGCGGTCCATGGTTTGGACAACGCGGTCCAGGGCAGCGCCGTGATGGTGGATCATCGCCTCTTGCTCCAGGACGCGCGCCTCGACCCCTACACCAGTGGCACCTGCTCCTACTGACTCCATATGGGTGTTGTGGAATTCTGTAAGGGGTGCGTAACTGGTGGCAGGGAAGTCAGACGCAGGAGAGCAGAACTAGGTAATAGCCGGAGCAGTTTAATTGTAAAACCAACGGCATAACGAAATAACATACATGGGTACAAAACCCGATGCGCACATGTGCACAATCACTTACAAAAAACAATTCCGCACAAACACATGGGGGGGAACAGAGGGTTAAATACACAACAATAAATGAGGGAAATTGAAACCAGGTGTGTAGGAAAACAAGACAAAACAAATGGAAAATTAAAAATGGATCGACGATGGCTCGAACACCGCCCGAACAAGGAGAAGAAACGACTTCGGTGGAAGTCGTGACAGGTGGGGCAAAAAATAATAATTGTGGGACGCATGCCAGCGAAGCCACTACACAACATATCACTAAACAATACATTAATTGCACTTTACCGGTGACAAACAGTGCCCACAAACTGTTAGGACCTACATAAAGCTGTCCCAACACCAGTCCCAATACCTTACCACTGCTACACCTGGCTATCAGTGGAGCCTTATCTGGCAGCGAAACAGTTCATTCAGCCTCATTTACTGCCTTTTATAAAAACATAGCTGATATGGTTGACTTGCTTACAAACTTCTTATGGCTGAGATCCCGCTAATGGGATCGATATGACAACAGCCAGTGAAAGTGCAGGGCGCCAAATTCAAACAACAGAAAACTCATAATTAAAATTCATCAAACATACAAGAATCTTATACCATTTTAAAGGTAATCTTGTTGTTAATCCCACCACAGTGTCTGATTTCAAAAAGGCTTTACAGCGAAAGCACCACAAACGATTATGTTAGGTCACCGCCAAGTCACAGAAAAACACAGCCATTTTCCCAGCCAAAGACAGAAGTCACAAAATGCGGAAATAGAGATAAAATGAATCACTAACCTTTGATGATCTTCATCAGATGACACTCATAGGACTTCACGTTACACAATACATGTATGTTTTGTTCGGTAAAGTCCATATTTATATAAAAAAATCTCAGTATACTTTGGCAGGTTATGTTCAGTAGTTCCAAAAACATCCGGTGATTTTGCAGAGAGCCACATCAATTTCCAGCAATACTCATAATAAACGTTGATCAAAGATACAAGTTTTATACATGGAATTTTAGATCCACTTCTCCTTAATGCAACCGTTGTGTCAGATTTCTGTCACGATCGTCTTCTTGAGAAAGAGAGGACCAAGGCGCAGCGCGTGAAAAATACATCTTCTTTAATGAAGGAAAAAACAAACACTTACAAAATGAACAAAATAAACGATCGTGAAGCTAAACAGAACTAAGTGCACACATGCAACATAGAACATAGACAATTACCCACAAACCCAAATGTCTATGGCTGCCTTAAATATGGCTCTCAATCAGAGACAATCAACCACAGCTGTCTCTAATTGAGAACCAATCTAGGCAGCCATAGACATACAAACACCTAGACAAGTCCACTGCCCCATTAAACGTACAAACCCCTAGACAAACCAAAACACATACATCCCCATGTCACACCCTGACCTAACTAAAATAATAATGAAAACAAAGATAACTAAGGCCAGGGTGTGACAGTACCCCCCACCCCCCAAAGGTGCGGACTCCGACCGCACGACCTGACATTGAAGGGGAGGGTCCGGGGTGGGCCTTAATATGGCGGCGGCTCGGGTGCGGGACTTGGCCCCCACTCCACCATTGTCAATACCCGCTTTGGTGGCGCCTCTGGAGCGGTGACCCTTGTAGAAAGTCCCGGACTGAATACCATCCCAGAATGCGCCACCGGACGAATGGGTAGCTCCGGACTGAGGGGTAGCTCCGGACTGAGGGGTAGCTCCGGAATGAGGGACGGCAGCTCCGGACTGAGGGACTGCAGCTCATGGCTGGCTGACGGATCTGGCTGCTCATGGCTGGCTGACGGATCTGGCTGCTCATGGCTGGCTGACGGACCTGTGTGCTCATGGCTGGCTGACGGATCTGGCTGCTCATGGCTGGCGGAAGGCTCTGGCTGCTCATGGCTGGCGGAAGGCTCTGGCTGATCCTGTCTAGCGGAAGGCTCTGGCTGATCCTGTCTGGCGGAAGGCTCTGGCTGATCCTGTCTGGCGGAAGGCTCTGGCTGATCCTGTCTGGCGGCAGGCTCTGGCTGATCCTGTCTGGCGGAAGGCTCTGGCTGATCCTGTCTGGCGGAAGGCTCTGGCTGCTCCTGTCTGGCGGAAGGCTCTGGCTGCTCCTGTCTGGCGGAAGGCTCTGGCTGCTCCTGTCTGGTGGAAGGCTCTAGCGGCTCCTGTCTGGCGGAAGGCTCTAGCGGCTCCTGTCTGGCGGACGGCTCTGAAGGCTCATTGCAGACGGGCGGCTTTGCAGGCTCAATACAGACGGGCGGCTTTGCAGGCTCAGTGCAGACGGGCAATTCATGCGGCGCTTGGCAGACGGACAGTTCAGACGGCGTTGGGCAGACTGGTAGTTCAGGCGCCGTTGGGCAGATGGGCAGTTCAGGCGCCGTTGGGCAGACGGGCAGTTCAGGCGCCGTTGGGCAGACGGGCAGTTCAGGCGCCGCTGGGCAGACGGCAGACTCTGGCCGGCTGAGACGCACTGTAGGCCTCATGCGTGGTGCCGGAACTGGTGGTACCGGGCTGGGGACACGCACCTGAAGGCTAGTGCGGGGAGAAGGAATAGGGCATGCTGGACCCTGGAGACGCACATTAGGCCTAGTGCGTGGTGCCGGAACTGGTGGTACCGGACTGGGGACACGCATCTCAGGGCTAGTGAGGGGATCAGAAACAGGACACACAGGACTCTGGGGACACACAGGAGGCTTGGTGCGTGGTGTAGGCACTGGTGGTAAAGGGCTGGAGACACGCACCTTAGAGCTAGTGCGTGGAGGAGGCACAGGGCTCTGAAGATGCACAGGAAGCCTGGTGCGTGGTGTAGGCACTGGTGGTACTGGGTTTGGGCGGGGAGGTGGCGCCGGAAATACCGGACCGTGCAGGCGTACTGGCTCCCTTGAGCACTGAGCCTGCCCAACCTTACCTGGTTGTATGCTCCCCGTCGCCCGACCAGTGCGGGGAGGTGGAATAACCCGCACCGGGCTATGTAGGCGAACCGGGGACACCATGCGTAAGGCTGGTGCCATGTAAGCCGGCCCGAGGAGACGCACTGGTGACCAGATGCGTTGGGCCGGCTTCATGACATCCGGCTCAACGCTCAATCTAGCCCGGCCGATACGTGGAGCTGGAATGTACCGCACCGGACTATGCACACGTACAGGAGACACCATGCGCTCTACTGCGTAGCACGGTGTCTGCCCGTACTCTCGCTCTCCAAGGTAAGTACAGGGAGTAGGCGCAGGTCTCCTACCTGACTTCGCCACTCTCCCTTTAAGCCCCCCCCCCAAGAAATTTTTGGGTTGTACTCAAGGGCTTCCAGCCTTGCTTCCGTGCTGCCTCCTCATATCGCCTCCTCTCGGCTTTAGCTGCCTCCAGCTCTTCACAAGGGAGGCGATATTCTCCCGGTTGTGCCCAAGGTCCCTTTCCATCCAGTTTCTCCTCCCATGTCCATGAATCTTGTGTAGGTGGGTCCTGTTGCCGCTTGACACGCCGCTTGGTCCTAGATTGGTGGGTAATTCTGTCACGATCGTCTTCTTGAGAAAGAGAGGACCAAGGCGCAGCGCGTGAAAAATACATCTTCTTTAATGAAGGAAAAAACAAACACTTACAAAATTAACACAACAAACAATCGTGAAGCTAAACAGAACTAAGTGCACACATGCAACATAGAACATAGACAATTACCCACAAAACCCAAATGCCTATGGCTGCCTTAAATATGTCTCTCAATCAGAGACAATCAACCACAGCTGTCTCTAATTGAGAACCAATCTAGGCAGCCATAGACATACAAACACCTAGACAAGTCCACTGCCCCATTAAACGTACAAACCCCTAGACAAACCAAAACACATACATCCCCATGTCACACCCTGACCTAACTAAAATAATAATGAAAACAAAGATAACTAAGGCCAGGGTGTGACAATTTCAAAAAAGCTTTACGGAAAAAGCAAATCATGCAATAATCTGAGTACGGCGCTCAGAGCCCAAACCAGCCAAAAAGATATCCGCCATATTGTGCAGTCAACAGAAGTCAGAAATAACATGATAAATATTCACTTACCTTTGATGATCTTCATCAGAATCCACTCCCAGGAATCCCAGTTCCACAATAAATGTTTGTTTTGTTTGATAATGTCCAGCATTTATGTCCAAATAGCTACTTTTGTTAGCGCGTTTTGTAAACAAATCAAAACTCACGAAGCGCGTTCACTAGTTGCAGACGAAATGTCAAAAAGTTCCGTTACAGTCAGTAGAAACATGTCAAACGATGTATAGAATCAATCTTTAGGATGTTTTTAACATAAATCTTCAATAATGTTCCAACCGGAGAATTCCTTTGTCTTCAGAAATGCGATGGAAGGCGAGCTACCTCTCACGTGACACAGCGTCACGAGCCTGTGGCACTCTACCAGACCACTGACTCAAAGAGCGATTATGAGTCCATCCTTTACAGTAAAAGCCTCAAACAAGTTTCTAAAGACTGTTGACATCTAGTGGAAGCCTTAGGAAGTGCAACATGACCAATATCCCACTGTATTTTCAATAGGGACTGTAGGGATTGCGAAAGTAAGATGTTGACACGATCAATCCAATCAAAGCTACTGAACATATAACGTGATTTGACGTAATTATATCTGTGGCCAATGACCTTGAGCCTTCTTGGATGGGAATTTCTAATGTAAGTCTATGGCAGCACCCAAGGGGCTGGAATTGTATAGCTCTACCCTTAGACTTGGCGGTGACGTAGTGTCCCCATGAGTGACAGAACACTGAGCTAATCACAGTGCAAAGCTCTGTATTTTCTGCTGGCTTACTCTACCACCACAGAAAGCACTGAGCTAGGCTGAAACACCTGCATTTTGGAGCTGCCTTACTCAAGAAAACAAAAAAGAGGCAGTGTTTGTATGCTTTATTAACTCAATGGTATATATATTTTGTTTTACATTAATTGCAGACTGATGTGACACGTATTAATGCCAAAATAACATGCAAAACAGGCAAGCACAAAAATGTATATATAAATATTGATTTATTTTGCTAAAAATCTGGGGCTCTGTCTTCCCTGAATGACGGTTCGTCATTGTATTAGATAAAGGGAACCTGAGAATACAAATAAATATACAAATGGATACTTATTTTATTTATTTAATAAACAAAGTTATGCAAGACCTGGTTTTCACCAGGCATAATTGGACCCATGTCATCCAAAAACTTAACTCAAGTTTCCAAAGGCAAGACTCTTGGAAGAATGTTTTAGGAACAGATAATTCAAAAGTATAACTTTTTGGAAGACATGGGTCCCATTATGCCTGGCAAAAATCAAACACTGCATTCCACAGTAAGAACCGCATACCAATGGTCAAGCATGGTGGTCGTAGTGTGATGGTTTGGGGATACTTTGCTGTCTCAGGACCTGGACGACATAAATAAATCTGCACTGTATCAGAGAATTCTACAGGAGAATGTCAGGCCATCCGTTTGTGAGCTGAAGCTGAAGCTGAAGCGCAGCTGGGTCACGCAGCAAGAGAATGATCCCCTTACATTTTTTTGTTCATTAAATAAATAAGTATGTAATTGTTGTGCTATTTGTTAACTCGGGTTCCCTTTATCTAATAATTGGTTTTGGTTGAAGATCTGACAACATTCAGTGTAAAAAACATGCAAAAGTAGAGAAAATTAGAAAGGGAGCAAATACTTTTTCACGGCACTGTAGTTATAGCAATCCTGGTCTCCTAGCTGGTTTATCTCTGGTCTGGACAAAGAGCCAGAGCCTGCTCACACTCACTGCACCGACAGTAAACACAACAAGCCAAATAATGGAGAAGATGGGAAGTCCTCACTTGAGGGAATAGAGAGAAAGGCAGAAAAGGTTTAGGGCATACCATCTTTTAGGAGAGTGTATTGACTATAGTCAAAGTTGAGAATAAATAAGCAATAGGAGAATACAAAACATCACTTTAAAGGGATGAAATAAACTATTTGCGACATTCATCAGTTCCTATCTGAGTAGATAGTACAATGCCAGCGTGTTTGGGGACTGATACCAGTCTGGGGTTGTTCACTAATTGGCTCATTATGTTTTGTACTTTGCTATGTTGTGTTTCTACCCTCTGACACTCGCCTTCATATTCACAGCTTTGCGTTCCTATCTACAAAAAACCTACCCTAGGGTCCTTGTTCTTTTGTGAGCAATTTTAGCTTGAATAACGCTGACATAAATACGATAAATGTTTCATTTTGCCATTTCATACTAAAATATAAAAGACCTAACACTGTTGAACACTTTACAAAGACGTGTATTTCATCTCTTGAGGCTGTATGTCTACCCTTTTTGAATTCTTCTTATTTTGAGCATCAGCGGCAGTATTTCCAAATAGGCTTTCATTTTGTATTTTGCCTTTGGACTTTTCAATCAAGGCACGCCAGCCACACTTTCCTAAGGAAGCATTCCATAATTAATTGGTGCTTGGCTTTCGGCCATGGGTGATGTCACAAAAAGCAATCAAGAGGGAGCAGATTATGGAGTAGAGGTTTACTACGATTAGCTGCCCCTTGCAGGTCTCTGTCTGCAGCATTCTCTCAATGAATTCCACTTGGTTAGGAGAGAATTTCATTCTTAAACTCTGACAGAGGTCCCTCTATGGATTGGATGCTGTTATCTGTATTGTCATTGATAGAGGTGTATGCTTTAGAAATGCCTAATGACTGAATACATTCTGGAAGTCAGCTCCAAGCGTTGGTTTGTATAATCCACCTCCTCTCCGCAATGACATTAATATATGCATTTAGTTAACTGTTATAAAGAGTCATGCACTATTATGAATGCCTGTAGGTCTACCTTAAATGTATATATCATACTATATAAAGGCCGTTATATGGAACAATGGGCTGTTAGGAATGTTCTATAATGCACTATGGGGGATAGAATACAAGGCACTATCTGCATTCGGCAGGTAGCCTAGTGGTTAGAGCATTGAGCCAGAAACTGAAAGGTTGTTAGATTGAACCCCTGAGCTGCCAAGGAAAAAATCTGTTGTTCTGCCCCTCTTAACTGACCTGCCTAGTTAAATAAAAAATAAATTCATAATATATTTCAAACAGGTGGCTAAAGTGTAACTCTTCTTTATCTGGAAGATTGACTTAATATATGTATGTGATTTCTCTGTAAGTAATCGAAATGTATTCATTTCAGATGAAATCATGAATACCATTTTTATGTCTCTGCATCCAGTATGAAGGAATTTAGAGATATTTTCGCTTGCCAATGCTAACTAGCATTAGCACAATGACTGGCAGTCTATTGTAAGCAATTGCTCTAAAACTAGTTAGCAACTTCCTTCAAACTGCACGCAGAGAAATAAAAACGGTATCCACGAGCTAATCTGACTTTGGGGAAGTAGATTAAGGGCTGATTTCCAAAATCCTGAACAATCCCTTTATATAAGAAATTGTTAATCTTATCTAAATTAGGGATTTAAACCTTCCAACATCTCAGTAATGATGCTGTTGAGTTGGCAATGTGAGGAGTTAATTTGGTGATGTGATGAGCAATGTTCACTCTAATATTTTTTGGCACTGAGCAAATTTTGGGTCTGCCGAGTGCAAACTTGAACCTTGTGAAATTTCTGTGCAACTTCCGGGGCACTGAACAATGAATTTAGTGTTTTAACAGTGCCCAAGTAGGCTACTGTGGCTATTTGATCATAATGTAGAACTACCAGTAGTGCCCTACCATCAAAAACAATGGAGAAATGCATCACATAACATTTTAACAGCCTACAGTAGCAGCCAATGTGTGGTATTCAATGTAGGTTTACATTCCATAAGACATGCAGGGCTTGACATTAACCTGTTAAATCCACTTGCTCTTCAGATAAGGAAGTGACTGAACATTTTGTGGTGTAGTTTGATGCAACAAACCACTTTATAAAATAAAATAAATTATTATCCCCATGCATTACAGAGAATCAGACAAATGATGCTACCCTCTGCCTATTGGCAAACTTAGCTAATTCAAGCCTGTCTCAAATTACAACACTGCCCCTTTAACCCTCCTGCTGCGTTCCGGTCGAATTGGACCGATGTACAAGTTATCTCTCTAAAAAATGGTGTTCATTTAATCTGATTGTCAAAGGTTCCATGACTTAGTCCACACAGGGCATCTGAACACACAAAATACATTTGTATGATTTCCATTCAATTTTGGGTGTTTTATTTAACTTTTGTACACCTGTGGTGTTCTCAATCAAAAATGACCGGTCATTAGCAATGAATGGGTGAGACTACAATTAGTGTATACAATTTAGTTCAGGCACATGCCCATTCATCAGATGGACACACTTCCTCTCCCAGACCCATACATGCATGTGCGTTTGAGCACACACACACACACACACACACACACACACACACACACACACACACACACACACACACACACACACACACACACACACACACACACACACACACACACACACACACACACACACACACACCTCACTCCCCTTCTTGGCTTCCATGGCATCCACCACGGGAAACTTTCCTCAGTAGAATCTTTCCCCCACAGGAACCACACCTGTTGGCATTCTCACAAAGAATTGCAACATTGTTTCAATAGTATATAGAACCTTTCTTGCAGCTCTGGTATATAAAGCTTTTTTAAGACCTTTAAGACCTCAAAATTCATTCTGTGGCAGCACAATGACCAAACAATATACTGTATGTAAGGCTCTTGATCATATCTTTGATATGATCATGATACTGGTGAGGAGGAGAGAGGCCAGGAAATGGACAGTGAAGATGCATTAGAGGAGAAAGTAGTCTGTGATAAATAGCACAATATGTTTCATCTGAGTATCTGTTATAGTCAAAATAATCCATACACTATGCTTTTTTTACTCAAAAATTAGTTTAATGAGCTCAGGTCAATGAGGCCTACAGGCCATAAATAGCAAATTCAAAACTTGCAATGTTCACAATAACTTAAGTTGATAAAAAGTTCTAACATAACATTAGGTGATTATATATGCATTATTATGTATTTATAATCCGCTAAAATAGGGAGGTCATTTCGGACCGGAAACACAGAATTAATTAACATGAAAAAAATACAACAGGAGGCCCTCCAACACAACTTCCAGCAGTAGCTGGTCTCCCATCCAGGGACTGACCAGAATCAACCCTGCTTAGTGTCAGAAGCAAGCCAGCAGTGGGGTGCAGGGTGATATGCTGCTGGCAATGTGCTCTGCCTACAACAAAATCTCTTGCATAGTTAGTGTTGCATACGAATTATTGCATAGTTAATTTTCATTCTGTATATTGCATTGAAAATGTCTAATAGTGGGTTGATTCGATCACAATACCCACAGTAAAGGGAAGTTCAATCTCGGGTTTCTCTGCGCGCGTGCTGATTTTTCTTCTGAGAGGCAGTCCCTGGGCAGCTGCTTGCCTCTGTACGCATGCAGCTTAGAGGTAACATTGATGATGAGTTCATATTATGTGATGAGTACCCACCAACATTTAATTAATTGTCATCCACAATCTACTGAAATATTTTGTATTTTTACACAGTAATTGACATGACTGGTTTTGATATTTATATAATTTAAGTTAAGTTAACATAGTGCAGAGCACAATCATGCCATCACCAGCCAGCTATCACCTAGTTACTCAACCCTGCATCGTAGAGGCGTTTGCCCTTTATACATAGACATGGAATCACTGGTCACTTTAATAATGGAACACAAATAACTTTAAAAATAAATCTTCTTAGGGCTAGGCGTCCCGCTAGCGGGCCAACTTCCGGTGAAACTGGAGGGCGCGCAATTCAAATAAAAAATTATAAAAATGATGGATATTAAACATTTAGGTACATACAAGTGTCTTATATCGGTTGAAAGCTTAAATTCTTGTTAATCTAACTGCACTGTCCGATTTACAGTAGCCATTTCAGTGAAAGCATTCCATGCGATTGATTGAGGACGGCGCCCCAAATCAAATATATTTTTCCACCGGCATAGGTTTTATAAATTCACAAATAGCGATTAAATATTCACTTACTTTTTGAAAATCTTCCTCTGATTTGTCATCCAAAGGGTCACAGCTATAACATGTAGTGTCGTTTTGTTAGATAAAATCCTTATTTATATCCCAAAAAGTCTCTTTAGTTTGCGCCATTGATTTGAGTAATGCACTCGTTCAACATGCAGGGAAAGGAATCCAAAACTCTACCGTTAAACTTTGTTAAAACAAGTCAAAATACGTTTCTATTTACTCATCAGATACCCTAAAATGTAATCAAACTATAATATTTCATACAGAAAGAAGCATGTTCAATAGAAAAATTATGCGTCTTGTCTTCATCGCGCGCGCATACACAAATTTCCAATAGTGTGTCTCAGTACTAAAACTCATTATTCTTACTCGTTTTGGAAGAAACAAGCCTGAAACCTTGAACATAGAGTGCTGACATCCTGTGGAAGCCATAGGAATTGCATACTGGGAGCTAGATTTAAATATTTCCCTGTACTTTCCATTGTAAGAGCATGGGCTCTCTCAAAAAAAGAAAATCTGGTTGTTTTTTCTTTATTTTCTCCTACCAGATCTATTGTGTTATAGTCTCCTACATTATGTTAACATTTCTACAAACGTCAAAGTGTCTTCTTTCCAATGATACTAATTATATGCAAATCCTGGCTTCAGGGCATGAGCAACAAGCAGTTTACTTTGGGCACATCAGTCAGGCGGAAATTGAGATAAAAGGACCCTAACCTGAAGAAGGTTTTACATACTGCTTTACTTTTTTCATATGTTTATACTGTATTATATTCTACTGTATTTGAGTCAATGCCACTCCGACATTGCTCGTCCTAGTATTTAAATATTTCTTAATTCCATTATTTTACTTTTAAATGTGTGTGTATTGTTGTTAAATAGTTAGATACTACTGCACTGTTGGAGCTTGGAACACAGGCATTTTGCTACTCCCGCAATAACATCTGCTATATGTGTATGTGACCAATAACCGTATTGTGTACAGTACCTTCATATACCCTACGTCCTTTCAATTTCCAGTTTAAATGATTGGATGGGTAGGAAACAAGGATGATACATCACATGCATGTGTAAGTACAAAGGGATTTCAACTCAAAGTTTTCCCAGTTTTTCCCCCTCTAAAAGAAAACAGCTGACTAGGCCTACATCTGATGTGTGATATAGATTTGCAAGAAGCCTGATTCTCCAGCAAATGTGCATGGTTAGCTTGATTGAAGTGAAGTAGTGGCATGCCTGCACACACATACACAAGTACATACACACACACACACACACAAACACACGCACACACTTTTTGTTGTCGTGCTTTTTAGGCAGTTTTGCCAGAGGCCTAACCTGCAGGCTGTGTTTTGAGAAGTTGTCTTATGAGAAAACCCAAATAATCACATCTATGAAGGCAGCTGTAGCAATGCCTGTGTGTGAACTACGTATCTTGGATAACTAGATCTGATTTTAAAAATTGGTCATACTTTATTTGGTTCATCTGGATTTTCCATCTGTTAATAAGCAACTGCTTGCTAAGGTTACAATAGAGTTAGGGTCAGGTTTAGAATAAAGGTTAGGGTAAGGGTTAAGGTTAGGGTAGTGTTTAAGGTTAGGGTTAGTTGTAACTAACCTGATTCAGCTGGAAAGCCCTGCTGTAGAGCATCTGCGGGTTGACTATCCAAATAAAGTGTAACCAAAAATTGGTGAAGGAGAGCAATGAGATAGAAGAGTGGATTAGATATGAGAGCCCTGGTATTTTACTTGGTCACACACTGTGGACATAAGGCTGATAATGATATAGAGGTAGCTACATGTATTTTACTCATCTCCTTTTAACCTACTTTGAGATTCCACACTTAAGCAGCATTGGATGACCTCTTCATCCTTGTCCTCAACTAGAGTGGTAGAAATCACAGTTTATAGCTGAGCAATGAGCATATTCTGACAGCTGTCTAAAAAATCACTGCATCATATGCCAAATACTCTCCACTCAACTGCCTTAAAGGCCCATGTTCTACTAATATAAATCAGGCTATGAAAGTTCTGATTTGTGTCTATTAATTAATCAATGTGGGAGAAGAAGCAACACACGTGAGCCAGGTCCAATCAAGCTAATTGTCCAGAATTGGTGTTGTAAAACTATAGATCTCTCCCCAGAAAAAGAAAAGTAGGATTTCCTGCCAAACTGGCTGCTGAGTGAGTGAACCCCCGGAGAACATTTGCTAAAATCAGCCTTTTGCCCTATGCTGTATGATTCAGCATGAATGTGAGTTGGCAGTCAGCGCTGGTGGCTTATGTCTGGATCGCCCTTGCCGCTCAGATGAATTGTTGTGGGTAAACAGAGGTCCAAAGGCCCCCCAGTGCCGTGTCAGCCATAGTCCTGGTTCTGGCCTTTATACCAAACGCTACAATCTATCGAGAAACAACATTATCGCCAAGTTCCCTTAAACTTCTTGGTTTTGTTTTACATTTATACTTAATATGGCAGAATCTTACAGATACTGTAAGTAGAATTAGCTCAGAAAAGCATAAAACCATTAATCTGGCAATATATTTGTTACCCTTTTCCCAAAACTGCAATATGAAAACCTCTGTCATCTCCTGGAGGTATCATCATTGCATCAGAGCAACAACAAACATGCTCCAGGGCACACTACTATGGTTATGATTGCTGCTTATGACATTATTCACAATGTGCCATATATTTCTAGGTAAATTACCAAAATAGTTATTTTTGAACAATAAACATTGGATATCCCACTATCTCCATGTATCTGTGCGGACTCTGGATGGGGGTACTAGGCGTCTAAGTGATTAGGTGAGTTCATGAATTGTGTAGACAAGCTGTGGATCCCAGGGGCACACCTGCTCTGGCCATTATGCAGGTTTCCCAGCCAGACGACCTTGGGTTCTCCTTATAGCCGGAGGCTGATCCCTGAGGGGAGGATGAAGGAGAAGAAAACACTGCACACTTGGTGTGTGGCTTCTGAATAGAGCTAGACTAGGAATACTCCATTATATTAGGTGATATCGTGCCAATAAGTATCACTTTAATAGTATGGAAGGTATGGTTTGGTGGAAGTAAAAAGGAAATTGATATCAGGAAATACATATTGTAATTACTATCTAATGTGCATCAAGAAATCAACACACAACACCATGTCTGAGTACTATCATGCAAATGTATGCGCTGCACTCAAGTAAATATGAAACATGCACTGTGTGGGGATGTAGTTAACTATGACATTTACTGTATGCTCATTTCTGTTTCACTAGTAATTACAATGTGCTGAAAAGGGTATCTAAAGGGAGTCCAATGGCAAGGTCTCAATATTGTCATGTTTTATTGCATTTGACAAAATCAGGGTTGTTTCTGTAAAAGAATATGCTACAGTACGCTGCTTTCAGAAATGTAATTCAACTAAACCTATTCAAGTAGATCCTGCTGTAAGAGAACAAATCAGTTGTCATATTTTCTCTAGCCTCCCGCGATAAAAGCACATGATAAAATAAGTTTGGAAAAACTTAATTTTAAGGGATCCTTATTACATTGTATTCACATATATAATTACACTGTAACAAGTATTGTAATGAATTGTAGTAATGCATAGTTACACTGTAATAGCAACATGTAACTGATGGTAATTGCAGTCTGTAATTACAGAGTTGTAACAACGAATCTTGTTACCGTGCTTGTTGCAAATGTTAAAAAGTTTAAGATAACATCCCAACGCAACGTATTTCAGCCTGCTATGACCAGTTGGTGAGTGTTATCTTATTGAAAACCGACCATTGACACAACTCTGCAATAAATGGTTCTGGAGTCTGATGTCCAGGCCCAATGGCAAAAATGGGTTTACAAACAGGTCACATCAAAAAATAACAGTGTATTTGGCAATAGGTGAATTACTGTAACCATTCATTTAATGAGTATAACAAAACTCATATGGCAGGCAAAAACCTGAGAACAAATCCAACCAGGAAGTGGGAAATCTGAGGTTGATTGGTTTTCAACTCAGCCCCTATTGAAGATACAGTGGGATATTGGTCATGTTGCACTTCCTAAGGCTTCCACTAGATGTCAACCGTCTTTAGAAACTTGTTTGAGGCTTCTACTGTAAAGGGGGGCTGAATAAGAGGGGAATGAGTCAGAGGTCTGCCAGCAGCCACGAGCTGGTCAAGTGCATTCACATGAGAGGTAGCTCCCATTCCATTGGCTTTTTCTGAAGACAAAGGAATTCTCCGGTTGGAACATTATTGAAGATTTATGTTAAAAACATCCTAAAGATTGATTCTATACATTGTTTGACATGTTTCTACGGACTGTAACGGAACTAGTGAACGCGCTTCGTGAGTTTTGATTTGTTTACCAAACGCGCTAACAAAAGTAGCTATTTGGACATAAATGATGGACATTATCGAACAAATCAAACATTTATTGTGGAACTGGGATTCCTGAGAGTATTTTCTGATGAAGATCATCAAAGTTAAGTGAATACATTTATAATGTTATTTCTGACTTCTGTTGACTGCACAACATGGCGGATATCTTTGTGTCTTGATTGAGCTCTGAGCGCCGACATCAGATTATTGCATGGTTTGCTTTTTCCGTAAAGCTTTTTTGAAATTGAACACAACGGTTGCATTAAGGAGAAGTGGATCTAAAAGTCCATGTGTAACACTTGTATCTGTGATCAACGTTTATTATGAGTATTTCTGGAAATTGATGTGGCTCTCTGCAAAATCACCGGATGTTTTTGGAACTACTGAACATAACGCGCCAATGTATACTGAGATTTTTTGAAATAAATATGAACTTTACCGAACAAAACATACATGTATTGTGTAACATGAAGTACTATGAGTGTCATCTGATGAAGATCATCAAAGGTTAGTGATTAATTTTATCTCTATTTCCGCATTTTGTGACTCCTGTCTTTGGCTGGAAAAATGGCTGTGTTTTTCTGTGACTTGGCGGTGACCTAACATAATCGTTTGTGGCGCTTTCGCTGTAAAGCCTTTTTGAAATCGGACACTGTGGTGGGATTAACAACAAGATTACCTTTAAAATGGTATAAAATACTTGTATGTTTGAGGAATTTTAATTCTGAGTTTTCTGTTGTTTGAATTTGACACCCTGTTGTCATATCGATCGATATATCGATATATCGACCGTTAACGGGATCGCAGCCATATTAAAATACATATCACAATACACATTTAGTAATGACGAAATGTATTTGAAACTTTATGCACAGAAACACTTTTGTATGACTTTCATTTTGATTTCGGCACAAATGACAATTTGTCACTGCCTCGCCCATGTTTGAAGAGTTGGGCGTTCAACTAGCCACGTGCGACATGCATGTGCAGTTACAAGCCTACTACAGTTAGCGGTAGGCAGAAGAGCAAAATCCATCATCGCAATAGCTGGCTAGCTTTCAAAAACCTTGAGTAGATCTAACTTCTTTCGTAGTATACCCCTATGGTGAGCTTGCAAAGTAAACAGTTAATGTGCTTGATCACCAAAATGTATTGGGAGCGTCATATCAATTTATTTATTTTTTTGTTGACCTTTATTTATACAGGTTTTTTCTCATTGAGATAATATCTCTTTTCCAAGAGAGACCTGGTCCAATAGCAGCAGGGGGAACAACGTTTCAGACAAAACAACTTACATACACCAACACAACATTAAACAAAACTATAAACACACAACCAGTACAACAATTACATATTACATTAAAAACACAAACATCTTGACTAAAAACAGCTGGCCTAAAAACAATTACACTCTTCTATGATATAAACATCGATCAAGTGTTTAAACTCCACCAACGAAACTAGATCATCACATTTTTAAATGTTCAGGAGAGAATTCCAGGACCACGGTGCTAAGTAACTAAAACTATTTCTACCATGACCTGTTCTTGTAACAGCTCTCGTTTGTGAAATGAAGAGTGGACCAAGGCGCAGCGTGGAAAGTGTTCATGATTTTAATATTCAAAAAACACTCGAAAACGAAAGCACACAGTTCTGTCAGGCATAAAAACACTAAACAGAAAACACGATCCCACAAAACCCAAAAGGAAATTGACAACTTATATATGATCCCCAATCAGACACAACGATAGACAGCTGCCTCTGATTGGGACCCACACTCAGCCAAAAACAAAGAAATAGAAAATATAGACTTTCCCACCCGAGTCACACCCTGACCTAACCAAACATAGAGAAAAATAAGGAACTCTAAGGTCAGGGTGTGACAGTTCTAATTTTTGGTACTGTTAGAAGAAAATCAGAATGGCACCGTAATTGATATTTATTTACTGACCTGACTAAAAAAGAACAGAGATAAAAAGGCATTTTACCCAATATGGCCTTATAAATCAGTGTATACCAGTGTTTAAGCCTACGCAAGGTCAATGGCGACCAGCCAACAGCGCTGTAGAGATCACAATGATGTGTTAGACGTTTCTGATTTGCAATGAACCTGAGGGCTGCATGATGCACTGAATCAAGTGCTCTCAGGGTAGTGGCTGAGGCCTGCATATATACTGTATAACTTCACTAAAATCTACAACCGACAGTAATATACATTGTACCAGCTCCTTCCTGGCCTCAAAAGAAAAACAAGCCTTATGCCGGGAATAAAATCCTATTTTCAGTTTGAGCTTCCTTATCAAGTTCTCTACATGCACAGTGAAGCTCAGCTTATCATCAACCCACACACCCAAATATTTGTACACTTTAACTTGCTCTATAGTATGTCCAGGCAATGTAGCAATGCCATGATTTGTAACATGGCTGGCATTTGAAAATGCTATGCATTTTGTTTTGCCCAAATTTAGAAATCTTTAAACCATACAGATTCTGTTTTATGATGTTAAATACTCTTTATGTAACGGCTGTCTTTCGGTGAGTTAGTAGACCAAGGCACAGCGGGTTGTGAATACATAATGACTTTATTGCAAGACGAAGAACAGACACGAAATACACTTGACTAATTACAAAATAACAAAACGAACTAGACAGACCTAAACTACGAACTTACATGAAACGAAGAACACATGAACAGGAACGACCGAACGAACGAGACGAGATGAGACAGTACCGTGTGGTGCAAAAAACACAGACACAGCGACAATCACCCACAAACAAACAGTGAGAACAACCTACCTTAATATGACTCTCAATTAGAGGAAAACGCAAAACACCTGCCTCTAATTAAGAGCCATACCAGGCAACCCAAAACCAACATAGAAACAGAAAACATAGACTGCCCACCCAAAACTCACGCCCTGACCATCACACACATACAAGACAACAGAAAACAGGTCAGGAACGTGACAGAACCCCCCCCCCCCCTCAAGGTGCGAACTCCGGGCGCACCCCTAAAACTCAAGGGGAGGGTCAGGTTGGCATCTGTCCGCGGTGGCGGCTCCGGCGATGGACGAGGACACCACTCCACCACTGTCTTTGTCCCCCTCCTTAGCGTCCTTTGAGTGGCGACCCTCGCCCCCAACCATGGTCCAGGAACCTTTACTAAGGCCCCTCCTACATAGAGGAGACAGCTCAGGACAGAGAGGTAGCTCCGGACAGAGGGACAGCTTAGGACAGAGGGACAACTCTGTACTAATGGCAACTCCGGACTGGGTGGCAGCTCCGGACTGGGTGGCAGCTCCGGACTGGGTGGCAGCTCCGGACTGGGTGGCAGCTCCGGACTGAGTGGCAGCTCATGACTGTAGGGCAGCTCATGACTGTAGGGCAGCTCATCACTGTAGGGCAGCTCATGACTGTCGGGCAGCTCATGACTGTCGGGCAGCTCATGACTGTCGGGCAGCTCATGACTGTTGGGCAGCTCATGACTGTAGGGCAGCTCATGACTGTAGGGCAGCTCATGACTGTAGGGCAGCTCATGACTGTAGGGCAGCTCATGACTGTAAGGCAGCTCATGACTGGCTGGCAGCTCATGACTGTAGGGCAGCTCATCACTGTTGGGCAGCTCATGACTGAAGGGCAGCTCATGACTGTAGGGTAGCTCATGACTGGAGGGCAGCTCATGACTGGAGGGCAGCTCATGACTGGAGGGCAGCTCATGACTGTAGGACAGCTCCTGACTGTAGGGCAGCTCCTGACTGTAGGGCAGCTCCTGACTGGCTGGCGGCTCTGGCAGCTCCTGACTGGCTGGCGGCTCTGGCAGCTCCTGACTGACGGACGGCTCTAGCGGCTCCTGACTGACGGACGGCTCTAATGGCTCGGGACAGACGGGCGGCTCAGAAGGCGCTGTGCAGACGGATGGCTCAGAAGGCGCTGGGCAGACAGATGGCTCAGACGGCGCTGGGCAGACAGATGGCTCAGACGGCGCTGGGCAGACAGATGGCTCAGACGGCGCTGGGCAGACAGATGGCTCAGACGGCGCTGGGCAGACAGATGGCTCAGACGGCGCTGGGCAGACAGATGGCTCAGACGGCGCTGGGCAGACAGGCAGTGCAGAAGGCTTTGGGCAGACGGCCGACTCTGCCCTGCTGAGGCGCACAGTAGGCCTGGTGCGTGGTGCCGGAACTGGAGGTACCGGGATGACGGCACGCACTTCAAGGCTAGTGCGGGGAGCAGCGACAGGGCACACTGACCTCTCGAAACGCACTATAGGCCTGGTGCGTGGTACCGGAACTGGAGGTACCGGGCTGAGGGCACGCACCTCAGGGCGAGTGCGGGGAGAAGGAACAGTGCGTACAGGGCTCTGGAGACGCACAGATGGCTTAGTGCGTGGTGCCGGAACTGGAGGCACTGGGCTGGAGACACGCACCATAGGGAGAGTCGGTGGAGGAGGACCAGGGCTCTTAAAACGCACTGGAAGCCTGGTGCGTGGTGTAGGCACTGGTGGTACTGGGCTGGGGCGAGGAGGTAGCGCCGGAAATACCGGACCGTGTAGGCGTACTGGCTCCCTTGAGCACTGAGCCTGCCCAACCTTACCTGGTTGCATGCTCCCCGTAGCCCGTCCAGTGCGGGGAGGTGGAATAACCCGCACTGGGCTGTGTAGGCGAACCGGGGACACCATGCGTAAGGCTGGTGCCATGTAAGCCGGCCCAAGGAGACGTACTGGTGGCCAGATATGTAGGGCCGGCTTCATGACATTTGGCTCAATGCCCAATCTAGCCCTACCAGTGCGGGGAGGTGGAATAACCCGCACTGGGCTATGCACCCGTACAGGAGACACCGTGCGCTCTACTGCGTAACATGGTGTCTGCCCGTACTCCCGCTCTCCACGGTTAGCCTGGGAAGTGGGCGCAGGTCTCCTACCTGCCCTCGGCCCACTACCTCTTAACCCCCTCCCAAGAAATTTTTGGGTAGTACTTGCGGGCTTCCAGCCTTGCTTCCGTGCTGCCTCCTCATAACGTCGCCTCTCCGCTTTAGATGCCTCCAGCTCCGCCTTGGAACGGCGACACTCCTCTGGCTCTGCCCAGGGTCCTTTACCGTCCAGGATCTCTTCCCATGTCCAATCCTCCTTTTCCCACTGCTGCTGTCGTTGCTGTCCGTTAACCCGCTGCTTGATCTGGGTTTGGTGGGTGATTCTGTAACGGCTGTCTTTCGGTGAGTTAGTAGACCAAGGCGCAGCGGGTTGTGAATACATAATGACTTTATTGCAAGACGAAGAACAGACACGAAATACACTTGACTAATTACAAAATAACAAAACGAACAAGACAGACCTAAACTACGAACTTACATGAAACGAAGAACACATGAACAGGAACGACCGAACGAACGAGACGAGACAGTACCGTGTGGTGCAAAAAACACAGACACAGCGACAATCACCCACAAACAAACAGTGAGAACAACCTACCTTAATATGACTCTCAATTAGAGGAAAACGCAAAACACCTGCCTCTAATTAAGAGCCATACCAGGCAACCCAAAACCAACATAGAAACAGAAAACATAGACTGCCCACCCAAAACTCACGCCCTGACCATCACACACATACAAAACAACAGAAAACAGGTCAGGAACGTGACACTTTAGGCCTTTTCAAAAGCTAAAGATAAACTACTACCACTTGAAGAAAGAACAGTATCATCTGCATAAAAATGAACATCCGCTGTTTCAATAAGATCCCCAATGTTGTTGATATAGAAAATCAATCAATCAATTTTATTTTATATAGCCCTTCGTACATCAGATAATATCTCGAAGTGCTGTACAGAAACCCAGCCTAAAACCCCAAACAGCTAGAATGCAGGTGTAGAAGCACGGTGGCTAGGAAAAACTCCCTAGAAAGGCCAAAACCTAGGAAGAAACCTAGAGAGGAACCAGGCTATGAGGGGTGGCCAGTCCTCTTCTGGCTGTGCCGGGTGGAGATTATAACAGAACTATGCCAAGATGTTCAAAAATGTTCATAAGTGACAAGCATGGTCAAATAATAATCAGGAATAAATCTCAGTTGGCTTTTCATAGCCGATCATTAAGAGTTGAAAACAGCAGGTCTGGGACAGGTAGGGGTTCCATAACCGCAGGCAGAAGAGTTGAAACTGGAATAGCAGCAAGGCCAGGCGGACTGGGGGCAGCAAGGAGTCACCACGGCCGGTAGTCCCGACGTATGGTCCTAGGGCTCAGGTCCTCCGAGAGAAAGAGAGAAGGAGAAAATTAGAGAGAGCCAAGATTTTCAAAATGTTCATAAATGACAAGCATGGTCAAATAATAATCAGGAATAAATCTCAGTTGGCTTTTCATAGCCTATCATTAAGAGTTGAAAACAGCAGGTCTGGGACAGGTAGGGGTTTCGTAACCGCAGGCAGAAACAGTTGAAACTGGAATAGCAGCAAGGCCGGGCGGACTGGGGACAGCAAGGTGTCAGCATGCCCGGTAGTCCTGACGTATGGTCCTAGGGCTCAGGTTCTCAGAGAGAAAGAGAGAACGAGAGAATTAGAGAGAGCATACTTAAATTCACACAGGACACTGGATAAGACAGGAGAAGTACTCCAGGTATAACCAACTGACCCCAGCCCCCCGACACATAAACTACTGCAGCATAAATACTGGAGGCTGAGACAGGAGCGGTCAGGAGACACTGTGGCCCCATCCGAAGAAACCCCCGGACAGGGCCAAACAGGAAGGATATAACCCCACCCACTCTGCCAAAGCACAGCCCCCACACCACTAGAGGGATATCCTCAACCACCAACTTACAATCCTGAGACAAGGCCGAGTATAGCCCACAAAGGTCTCCACCACAGCACAACCAAGGGGGGGCGCCAACCCAGACAGGAAGTTCACGTCAGTAACTCAACCCACTCAAGTGACGCACCCCTCCTACGGACGGCATGAAAGAGCACCAGCAAGCCAGTGACTCAGCCCCAGTAACAGGGTTAGAGGCAGAGAATCCCAGTTGAGAGAGGGGAACCGGCCCTGGAGAGACAGCAAGGGCGGTTCGTTGCTCCAGAGCCTTTCCGTTCACCTTCACACTCCTGGGCCAGACTACACTCAATCATATGACCTACTGAAGAGATAAGTCTTCAGTAAAGACTTAAAGGTTGAGACCGAGTCTGCGTCTCTCACATGGGTAGGCAGACTGTTCCATAAAAATTGAGATCTATAGGAGAAAGCCCTGCCTCCAGCTGTTTGCTTAGAAATTTTAGGGACAATTAGGAGGCCTGCGTCTTGTGACCGTAGCGTACGTGTAGGTATGTACGGCAGGACCAACTCGGAAAGATAGGTAGGAGCAAGCCCATGTAACGCTTTATAGGTTAACAGTAAATCCTTGAAATCAGCCCTTGCCTTAACAGGAAGCCAGTGTAGGGAAGCTAGCACTGGAGTAATATGATCAAATTTCTTGGTTCTAGTCAGGATTCTAGCAGCCGTATTTAGCACTAACTGAAGTTTATTTAGTGCTTTATCCGGGTAGTAGAGCATTGCAGTAGTCTAACCTAGAAGTAACAAATGCATGGATTAATTTTTCTGCATCATTTTTGGACAGAAAATTTCAGATTTTTGCAATGTTACGTAGATGGAAAAAAGCTGTCCTTGAAACAGTCTTGATATGTTCGTCAAAAGAGAGATCAGGGTCAAGAGTAACGCCGAGGTCCTTCACAGTTCTATTTGAGACGACTTTACAACCATCAAGATGAATTGTCAGATTTAACAGAAGATCTCTTTGTTTCTTGGGACCTAGAACAAGCATCTCTGTTTTGTCCGAGTTTAAAAGTAGAAAGTTTTCAGCCATCCACTTCCTTATGTCTGAAACACAGGCTTCTAGCGAGGGCAATTTTGGGGCTTCACCATGTTTCATTGAAATGTACAGCTGTGTGTCATCCGCATAGCAGTGAAAGTTAACATTATGTTTTCGAATAACATCCCCAAGAGGTAAAATATATAGTGAAAACAATAGTGGTCCTAAAACGGAACCTTGAGGAACACCAAAATGTACAGTTGATTTGTCAGAGGACAGACCATTCACAGAGACAAACTGATATCTTTCCGACAGGTAAGATCTAAACCAGGCCAGAACTTGTCCGTGTAGACCAATTTGGGTTTCCAGTCTCTCCAAAAGAATGTGGTGATCGATGGTGTCAAAGGCAGCACTAAGGTCTAGTAGCACGAGGACAGATGCAGAGCCTCGGTCTGACGCCATTAAAAGGTCATTTACCACCTTCACAAGTGCAGTCTCAGTGCTATGATGGGGTCTAAAACCAGACTGAAGCATTTCGTATACATTGTTTGTCTTCAGAAAGGCAGTGAGTTGCTGCGCAACAGCTTTTTCAATTTTTTTTGAGAGGAATGGAAGATTCGATATAGGCCGATAGTTTTTTATATTTTCCGGGTCAAGGTTTGGCTTTTTCAAGAGAGGCTTTATCACTGCCACTTTTAGTGAGTTTGGTACACATCCGGTGGATAGAGAGCTGTTTATTATGTTCAACATAGGAGGGCCAAGCACAGGAAGCAGCTCCTTCAGCAGTTTAGTAGGAATAGGATCCAGTATGCAGCTTGAAGGTTTAGAGGCCATGATTATTTTCATCATTGTGTCAAGAGATATAGTACTAAAACACTTAAGTATCTCCCCGATCCCAGGCCCTCGCAGAGCTGTGCAGATCCAGGACAGCTAAGCCCTGGAGGAATACGCAGATTCAAAGAGGAGTCCGTAATTTGCTTTCTAATGGTCATGATCTTTTCCTCAAAGAAGTTCATGAATTTATTACTGCTGAAGTGAAAGCCATCCTCTCTTGGGGAATGCTGCTTTTTAGTTAGCTTTGCAACAGTATCAAAAATAAATTTTGGATTGTTCTTTTTTTCCTCGATTAAATTGGAAAAGTAGGATGATCGAGCAGCAGTGAGGGCTCTTCGGTACTGCACGGTACTGTCTTTCCAAGCTAGTCGGAAGACTTACAGTTTTGTGTGGCGCCATTTCCGTTCCAATTTCCTGGAAGCTTGCTTCAAAGCTCGGGTATTTTCTGTATACCAGGGAGCTAGTTCCTTATGACAAATGTTTTTCGTTTTTAGGGGTGCAACTGCATCTAGGGTATTGCGCAAGGTTAAATTGAGTTCCTCAGTTAAGTGGTTAACTGATTTTTGTCCTCCGACGCCCTTGGGTAGGCAGAAGGAGTCTGGAAGGGCATCAAGGAATTTTTGTGTTGTCTGAGAATTTATAGCACGACTTTTGATGCTCCTTGGTTGGGGTCTGAGCAGATTATTTGTTGCGATTGCAAACGTAATAAAATGGTGGTCCGATAGTCCAGGATTATGTGGAAAAACATTAAGATCTACAACATTTATTCCATGGGACAAAACTAGGTCCAGAGTATGACTGTGGCAGTGAGTAGGTCCAGAGACATGTTGGACAAAACCCACTGAGTCGATGATGGCTCCGAAAGACTTTTGGAGTGGGTCTGTGGACTTCTCCATGTGAATATTAAAATCACCAAAAATTAGAATATGATCTGCTATGACTACAAGGTCTGATAGGAATTCAGGGAACTCAGAGAGGAACGCTGTATATGGCCCAGGAGGCCTGTAAACAGTAGCTATAAAAAGTGATTGAGTAGGCTGCATAGATTTCATGACTAGAAGCTCAAAAGACGAAAACGCCATTTTTTTTTTTGTAAATTGAAATTTGCTATCGTAGAGGTTAGCAACACCTCCGCCTTTGCGGGATGCACGGGGGATATGGTCACTAGTGTAACCAGGAGGTGAGGCCTCATTTAACACAGTAAATTCATCAGGCTTAAGCCATGTTTCAGTCAGGCCAATCACATCAAGATTATGATCAGTGATTAGTTCATTGACTATGACTGCTTTTGAAGTGAGGGATCTAACATTAAGTAACCCTATTTTGAGATGTGAGGTATCACGATCTCTTTCAATAATGGCAGGAATGGAGGAGGTCTTTATCCTAATAAGATTGCTAAGGCGAACACCGCCATGTTTAGTTTTGCCCAACCTAGGTCGAGGCACAGACACAGTCTCAATGGGTATGGCTGAGCTGACTACACTGACTGTGCTATTGGCAGACTCCACTAAGCTGGCAGGTTGGCTAACAGCCTGCTGCCTGGCCTGCACCCTATTTCATTGTGGGGCTAAAGGAGTTAGAGCCCTATCTATGTTGGTAGATAAGATGAGAGCACCCCTCCAGGTAGGATGGAGTCCGTCACTCCTTAGCAGGTCAGGCTTGGTCCTGTTTGTGGGTGAGTCCCAGAAAGAGGGCCAATTATCTACAAATTCTATCTTTTGGGAGGGGCAGAAAACAGTTTTCAACCAGCGATTGATGAACAACAGCGAAAATGAACAACAGTGGGCCCAAAATAGAACCTTGCAGAACACCTGAGCACACCTCTATGGATTTACAACCATCCTCCATTACACATTGTGTACAATTTGATAGGTAATTTATAAACCAATCTAGAGCATGACCAGTAATTCCACAACATTTTAACCTTTGCACTAACACAGCATGGTCCACGGTGCCAAAAGCCTTTGACAAATCAATAAAAACAGACACACAATGTAACTTCTTATCAAGAGCACAGTGGATGTCATTTAAAACCTTCAATGTTGCTGAAACAGTGTTGTGGCCAGATCTAAAACCTGATTGTATTCAATTTAAGATGTTGTTTTCTTGGAAGTAGGTCTTTAGCTGCCTACTAACTAAGGACTCCAGTACCTTTGACAATACAGACAATTTTGATATGGGTCGATAGTTTTCAAGTAACGAGGGATCTCCACCTTTCAGGAGAGGCAGTACAAAAGCAAATTTCCATAAATTGGGGATTTCCTTAACATCAAGCGTAAGGTTAAAAATACATGTTAAGGGGGGAGCAATGATGTCTGTGGCTAGGTGTAGGAGGTGGGGGTCTAGTTCATCAGGGCCAGGGGATTTTTTTTAAATACATTTCTTTCACACTTCTGAAACAGAGAAGGATGAAAAGGAGAACCTGGTGAAGGAGTGCACAGGGGTGTCAGGTACATTTTTAAGGGGCTCAATTATACCTTTGACCTTTTCAAATAAACTGCCTGCATCTAAAAAATGCTGGTTCAAGGCTTTCAGAATGGAGGTTATCTCAGTTACAATATGTGTGTCGACCAACAATTGTTTAGGAAGCTGTGTATATTTTCTGCACTCCAAACCTTTCACTACTTGCCAAAATTTGGATGGATTATTTACATTTTGTGAAGTAGATCTGGTGGTCTGCTTTTAACTTACGGATCATAGCCACACCCATATTTCGAAGACGTTTAAAAGCAATCCAATCATCTGACAAACCAGTCCCTCTTGCTTTAGCCCACATAGCATTCCGTTCCCTTATGATTTTTGTAAGTTCCTTAGTAAACCAAGGGTTCTCTCTGCCCTTCATTCTGATTTTTTTAGAGGGGGCATGCCTATTGCATAAATCCTGGAATGCGTTGTGGATGTAAGAAAAGGCTAGTTCAACATCAGGGATTAATTCCATTCTATTCCATTCAATGCTAGATACATCATGTAAAAAACCTTGAATTTCAAACCGCTTCCAGTTTCTTTTCGTAATAACACGTGGAGATTTCTTAGGAATTTAACATGTCTCACAGGCAATAGCACAGTGATCACTTATGTCATTTGCAAAAATACCAGAAGCATTAACCTGTTGGGGATGGGGGCGCTGTTTAGACTATTTATGCTAATTTGGCTAATTTTTTAAACGGCTTCCCACAAAATCCTTGATCGTACAATATGCATATTATTATTATTATTGGATAGAAAAAAGTCTATAGTTTCTATAGGAGTTGAAATTTTGTCTCTAAGTGGAACAGAGCCCATTCTACAGCAATTTCCCTGACATGGAGTCAGATTTGAGAAATGTTGGCCACTCTTCTGAAGTCATTTAAAAGGGCACTGTCGTTGCTATGACTATACGGACACTTCTTACGTCTTCCCCTGGATGCCTTTACGTGATGACGATTCCAACGGGGTCGATTGCGCGTTCACAGGCCCTACAAATGAAAAAACCCTGAAGCTAGTCATTCTTTGGGAGCTGCGTCATGAGCCTAGAGGACACCGGCGCGCACCTGTTCCAAGCGTTAGTTTAGCCTGTTATATTTCTCCGGTCATCTTTTCACTCGTTATAGGAGTTAAAAACATCATAAGGTAGTTAATTTAAAGCGTTTTATAGCAATTTATATCCGTTTAGTGCGATTTTGGGACATTTATTTTTGCAACGATGTGAAAAGTTGGGCACGCTTTTCAGTTCATCCCGAACGCAGTTGACATTTCCACATGGCAAGAGGACAGCTTTCCACCAAAAGACGATTTCTCCCAAGAAAGGATCCTTTGCCCAAGATACTGATGGAAGAACAGCTCAAGGTAGGACATTTTTATTATGATAAATCGTGTTTCTGTCGAAACATTTTAGTGGCTTAGGACGCCATGTTTTTTGACGTAGCTTCGCTTGGCGCAAACTGTATTGAAAAGTAAGGATAAATTAAAAAATGTAATAACGCAATTGTATTAAGAATTAAATTGTCTATCAATCCCTGTCCACCCTATATTTTTTAGTCACGTTTATGAGTATTTATGTATAAGAGTAGATCACTGTCTAAGTGGCGCAAGGACATTTTCTGACCAGCTGAGCTACATTTCACATTGTCTAACCATGATTTTGGTGGCTAAATATAAACATTTTCGATCAAACTGTATATGCATGTTGTAATGTGATGTTACAGGAGTGTCATCGGAAGAATTCTGAGAAGGTTAGTGAAAAAATTAATATCTTTTGGCGATGTTGACTTTTATCGCTCACTTTGGCTAGAATCAATGCTGGGCTGCTAATTGCTATGTGCTAAGCTAATATAACGATTTATTGTGTTTTCGCTGTAAGACACTTAGAAAATCTGAAATATTGTCTGTATTCACAGGATCTGTGTCTTTCGATTCGTGTATGCTGTGTATTTTTACGAAATGTTTGATGATTAGTAGTTAGGTACACACGTTGCTCATTGTAATTATTCTAGTCCATTTGTGATGGTGGGTGCAATTGTAAACTATGCCATCTACCTGAAATATGCACTTTTTTCTAACAAAACCTATCCCATACCATAAATATGTTATCAGACTGTCATCTAATGAGTTTTTTTGTTGGTTAGGGGCTATAAATATCTTAGTTTAGCCGAATTGGTGATGGCTACTGGTGTTGGTGGACAAATAAAAGATGGTGGATTATGCTAATGTGTTTTTAGGTAATAGATGTACATCTTTACATATTGTGTCTTCCCTGTAAAACATTTTAAAAATCGGAAATGTTGACTGGATTCACAAGATCTGTGTCTTTCATTAGCTGTATTGGACTTTAATGTGTGAAAGTTAAATATTTTAAAAAAATATTTTTTTTGAATTTCGCGGCACTGGTTTTTCAGTGGGGGGGGGGGGGGTGTGCCGCTAGCGCCACGCTGATCCTAGACAGGTTAAAACGATGAGGAGTATTGGTTAAGATCAAATCAATCAAAGAGGATTTTAGAGGATTATTATTTTATTTTCAACCTAGGTACACTGTTGACTATCTGAGTGAGAGTGTAGGTGTTGCACAGAATTTTAAGTTAATCAGAGCTAGATGTTAGCCAGTCCTGATTCAGATCACCCATCAGAACAAACTCAGAATTGACATTCTGTGATAACAATTTGAAAATACAATCCAGAGAGCTAACAGTAGCAGATGGAGGTCTATAACAGCAAGATGAGCCAAGGTTTAGGTTCAAAGACAGATATTCAAATTGCTTAGGTTTAGTAACAGAAGTCAGAACGACCACCGAGAACATGTCTTTTACATATACAGCAACACCAACACCCTTAGATTTACGATCTGTACGACAAACATTGTAACCATTTATGCCAATATTTTTGTCTGTAACAGATTTTTTAAGCCAGGTTTCAGAAAGCATAAATACATCTGGGTCGGCAGTTTTTATCCATATATTCACAAAATCAAACTTCGGCAGAGGACTTCTTTCAGTCATGTGCAAAGAATTATGGCAATCCTTTCTCCCTACAATTTGATGTTTGCACTGTACCTGATCCTATAGCTGTACAACAAATCAGCAAACTGTTCGCTAGCTCACCTGACCCGTGTTGATTGACAGTTTGCTGGTCCAATCAGAGGGGCTGAGTGTGCATTTCACTAGCCAATATGTTGCTATTGTTTTTTGTAAGGGCGAAGCTGTGGCTACTGTCTCTGGCTTGGGGGAAGGGTAATCCACAGATTCTGTGTCACAAAATTTGTGACAACATGTTACAAAACCTGGCCATATAATTTCAAGTCATCAGTCTCAACTCAAAGTCCCGAGTCTCGAGGCTTCAAGTCCAAATCAAGTCTAAAGTCATCAAATTTGTGACTCGAGTCCAAGTCATGTGACTCGAGTGCACAACTGTGATTAACTTCTTGCCACTAGGGGGGTGCCATTTCAACATAGTACAAATTCGTTTCCAAATTAAACTGCCTCGTACTCAATTCTTGCTCGTACAATATGCATATTATTATTACTATTGGATAGAAAACACTCTCTAGTTTCCAAAACCGTTTGAATTATATCTGTGAGTAAAACAGAACTCATTTGGCACAAACTTCCTGACCAGGAAGTGGAAAGTCTGAAATCGAGGCTCTGTTCTGTGCTGTTTTGCATTAGCATAATTTGCTCTACACATTAAACGGCTTCCTACTCAATTCTTGCTCGTACAATATTCATATTATTATAACTATTGGATAGAAAACACTCTCTAGTTTCTATAGCCGTTGGAATTTTGTCTCTGAGTGAAACAGAACTCCTTCTACAGCACTTTTCATGATAGGGAGTCAGATTTCAGACATCTTGGCCCCTGATCTGGAGTCAGTTTAAAGGTCCCTGTAAATGCTATGGAGAAACAGACACTTCTTACGTCTTCCCCTGGATGTCAGTACGTGATGACGCTTTGAATGGAGTCTATTGCGCAATCAGTGCCTCTATAAATCACCAAATACCGGAAGTAACTTTCTTTGGCTGCCTGCGCCTGGCGCACGAAGGATGTCGGACTCGCCTCCTTCCAACCTGTTGTTTAGCCAGTAATATTTCTCCGGTCATGTTTTTACTCGTTATAGGTGTTAACAACATCATAAGGTAGTTAATTTGAACCGTTTTATAGCAATTTATATCCGTTTAGTGCGATTTTGAGGCATTTCTTTCTGAGACACTTTGAACCGCTGGGCACGTTTCCAGTTCGTGCCGAACGTTAGTGGGCATTTCCACATGGCAAGAGGACAGCTTTCGACCAAAAGACGATTAGACCCAAGAAAGGATTCATTGCCCAAGATTCTGATGGAAGAACAGCTCAAAGTAAGAACAATTTATTATGATAAATCGTGTTTCTGTCGAAAAATTTGAAACGCTTATGCCGCCATTTTGTTAGGTGTAGCTGCGCTTGGCGCAACCTGTATTGAAAAGTAAGGATCATTTAAAAAATGTAATTCAGCGATTGTATTAAGAATTATATTGTCTATCAATCGCTGTCCACCCTGTATTTTTTAGTCAAGTTTATGAGTATTTATGTATAAGACTAGATCACTGTCTAATATGGCGCACAACATTTTCTGACCAGCTGGGCTACTTTTGTCATTGTGTAACCATGATTTTGGTGGCTAAATATGCACATTTTCGAACAAACTCTGTATGTATGTTGTAATATGATGTTACAGGAGTGTCATCTGAAGAATTCTGAGAAGGTTAGTGAAAAAATGTATATATTTTGGCGATATTTACGTTATCGTTCTCTTTGGCTAGAATCAATGCTCTGGTAATGTTTGCACATGTGGTATGCTAATATAACGATTTATTGTGTTTTCGCTGTAAGACACTTAGAAAATATGAAATATTGTCTGTATTCACAGGATCTGTGTCTTTCAATTAGTGTATGCTGTGTATTTTTACGAAATGTTTTATGATTAGTAATTAGGTAATACACGTTGCTCTGTGTATTTATTCTAGTCGAGTTGTGATGGTGGGTGCAATTGTAAACTATGATTTATACCTGAAATATGCACATTTTTCTAACAAAACCTATCCTATACCATAAATATGTTATCAGACTGTCATCTGATGAGATTTTTTCTTGGTTAGTGGCTATCAATATCTTTATTTGGCCGAATTGGTGATAACTACTGGTGGAGAGAGAAAATGGTGGACAAAGAAAAATGGTGTCTTTTGCTAACGTGGTTAGCTAATAGATTTACATATTTTGTCTTCCCTGTAAAACATTTTAAAAATCTGAAATGGTGGCTGCTATTCCAGTTTCAACGGTTCTGCCTGCGGTTACGGAACCCCTACCTGTCCCAGACCTGCTGTTTTCAACTCTTAATGATCGGCTATGAAAAGCCAACAGATTTATTCCTGATTATTATTTGACCATGCTTGTCATTTATGAACATTTTGAAAATCTTGGCTCTCTCTTATTTTCTCCTTCTCTCTTTCTTTCTCTCGGAGGACCTGAGCCCTGGGACCATACGTCGGGACTGCCGGGCGTGGTGGCTCCTTGCTGTCCCCAGTCCGCCTGGCCTTGCTGCTGTTCCGGTTTCAGCTGTTCTGCCTGCGGTTATGGAACCGCCACCTGTCCCAGACCTGTTGTTCTTCAACTCTTAATGATCGGCTATGAAAAGTCAACTGAATATTATTCATGATTATTATTTGACCATGCTTGTCACTTATGAACATTTTTGAACATCTTGGCATAGTTCTGTTATAATCTCCACCCGGCACAGCCAGAAGAGGACTGGCCACCCCTCATAGCCTGGTTCCTCTCTAGGTTTCTTCCTAGGTTTTGGCCTTTCTAGGGAGTATTTTCTAGCCACCGTGCTTCTACACCTGCATTCTAGCTGTTTGGGGTTTTAGGCTGGGTCTCTGTACAGCACTTCGAGATATTAGCTGATGTACGAAGGGCTATATAAAATAAACTTGATTGATTGATTGATTTAGGTTTTTGGGTTAGGGTTAGTGTTAGGGTTAAGGTTAGGGTTAGGGTTAGGGTTAGGCTTAGGGTAAGAGTACGGGTTAGGATTAGGGTTAGGTTTAGGGTTAGGGGTTAGGGAAAATAGGATTTTGAATGGGACTGAATTGTATGTCCACACAAGGTTAGCTGTACAAGACTGTGTGTGTGTGTGTGTGTGTGTGTGTGTGTGTGTGTGTGTGTGTGTGTGTGTGTGTGTGTGTGTGTGTGTGTGTGTGTGTGTGTGTGTGTGTGTGTGTGTTTGTGAATCCCACATCTGTTGCAAAGTGGTAAGGATGTTAGGGACAATATAGGAGGAATCACAATAATTGTTTGCTAAAATAATAATTGCTTGCAAAAAATGTAATTCTTGTAATGGCAATCCTGCTTATAGGTAACAGTCCTTTGCATGAACTGCCTACATTATTACACATATTATTTGCTAATTATGGAAATTAGGATATGCAGGATTTTTTAAATATATATTTTAATAGCTAAATATAATGCAAATGAAGGTGAGGGCAATGGGAAAGCTTTTTGCAGTTGATCTGCCTCTGTTCTGTGGGTGGCACTGTGTTCTCTCTTTTCAATGGTCTCTTGGGGGCCACGGGATGCGGGGGGACGGGGATTGCTGCCGGTCACTGGAATGACAACTCAACTTGGTACGGGGAGGGGTTTTAGTGGGTGGAATAGCGCAGAACAATTGGAGGTTTACTTAGTAGAAATTCAAATATCATGGTACAGCTATATGGACACTCAATCACTATGGTACCTTTTAATGATGAGTTTACAAACATATATTATGATGAATAGATTAGAAATGTGTATCTTATTATGGTAAATGGTGAAATAAGTATATCCAGTTATAATTGTAATGGTGAGGCTGATAATAAGAAAGGAAGATCAGTATTTACCTGGCTTAAAGAGAAGGAATATAATATCTATTGTTTACTGTAAACTCATTCAACAATTTTAGATGAAGTTTTGTGGAAAAAGTGGGGAAATATATTTCTCCCATGGGCAAAGAAATTCAAAAGGGGTGACGATATTAATTAACAATAATCCTAATGTGCAAATTGTCCAAAAACATCCTCAAGGTAGATGGATGATTTTAAATATTTTATTGGACCATAAACAAATATAGCTCTTTAACCTATACGGTCCAAATAATGATGATCCAAGCTTCTTTGAAAATATATATCATCATTTAACAACCCAAACAATACAAGAGTCTGTTATTATGGTGGCAGATTATAATGCGGTTTTAAATCACACCACAAACTATCACCCTCATACACTTAATTAAGGAAATCCTGAATTTCATGCATATATTGGAACTAGTGGATATATGGAGGCTTAAATATCCTGAACTAGTGAGATATATACAGTGGAAGTGGGAAGTTTACATACACTTAGGTTGGAGTCATTAAAACTTGTTTTCAACCACTCCACAAAATGTCTTGTTAACAAACTATAGTTTTGGCAAGTCGGTTAGGACATCTACTTTGTGCATGACACAAGTCATTTATCCAACAATTGTTTACAGACAGATTATTTCACTTATAATTCATTGTATCACAATTGCAGTCGGTCAGAAGTTTACATACACGAAGTTGGCTGTGCCTTTAAACAGCATGAAAATTCAATCATGGCTTTAGAACCTTTATTTAACCTGTTTGGGCTGCAGGGGCAGTATTGAGTAGCCGGATAAAAGGTGCCCATTTCAAACGGCCTCGTACTCAATTCTTGCTCGTACAATATGCATATTATTATTACTATTGGATAGAAAACACTCTCTAGTTTCTAAAACCGTTTGAATTATATCTGTGAGTAAAACAGAACTCCTTTTGCAGCAAACTTCCTGACAGGAAGTGGAAAATCTGAAATCGATGCTCTCTTCTAGGGGCTGCCTATTAAAGTCCTTGATATTTATTCGTTTAGATGCACTTCATACGTCTTCCACTAGATGTCGACAAGGAGTGAGAGAAGAAATCGAGTGTGTAACTTGATCTGGACTCGAATCATAGCTCTTGGCATGACGTGTCACCAGTTTCCTGTTTTCTGGAGAGTGCGAGCAGGGACCTGGATTTGCCTTCTGATAAGCTGCCGTTATGGACGACTAATATCTCCGGCTTTGATTTTATTTAATACATGTGACAATATCATCGTAAAGTATGTTTTTTCAATATAGTTTAATCAGATTATTGAATTTTTTTCGGGAGTTTTGCCGTGTTCCGTTCTCTTCCATTTGTTGACATGGAGAGATTCGCGCCACTTGGCAAGTGTGCTTGCTAAATTGAGAGGGAAAAAGGCCGTTCTAAATCCAAACAACGATTGTTCCCGACAAAGGACCCCTTGTACAACATTCTGATGAAAGATCAGCAAAAGTAGGACCCATTTTTTGATGCTATTTCATATATCTGTCGAACATGTTGTGCTAGTCGTTTGCGCCCAGCTATTCGGTACTCTCTCGCTATACCTAAGCTGGATGTCGTAATGAAGTTATTTTTAGAATTCTAACACGGCGATTGAATTAAGAACTAGTGTATCTATCATTTCCTATACAACGTGTATTTTTTTGTTATGTTTATGAATAGCTATTTGGTCAGAATGTGTGTGTCAGAAAAAGTGTCCGAAAAATATCGGACGTTGTGGGAAAAAGATGCTACGTTAGCAAAATGTATAACCACTGATTTCAGCTCTAAATATGCACATTTCCGAACAAAACATACGTGTATGTATAACCTGATGTTATAGGACTGTCATCTGATGAAGCTTATCAAGGTTAGTCAAAAATTATATATCTTTTGCTGGTTTGTTACGATCGCTAACTTTTGCTACTGGGAAATGGCTTGTGTTTCTGGCTATTGTGGTAAGCTAATATAACGCTACATTGTGTTTTCGCTGTAAAACACTTAAGAAATCGGAAATATTGGCTGGAATCACAAGATGCCTGTCTTTCATTTGCTGTACACTATGTATTTTTCAGAAATGTTTTATGATGAGTATTTAGGTATTTGACGTTGGTGTCTGTAATTATTCTGGCTGCTTTCGGTGCAATTTCTGATTGTAGCTGCAATGTAAACTATGATTTATACCTGAAATATGCACATTTTTCGAACAAAACATAGATTTATTGAATAACATGTTATAAGACTGTCATCTGATTAAGTTGTTTGTTGGTTAGTTTAGTTGGTTCTTGGTTAGTTAGGTTGGCTTTGTGCATGCTACCTGTGCTGTGAAAAACGTCTGTCCTTTTTTGTATTTGGTGGTGAGCTAACATAAATATACGTGCTGTTTTCGTTGTAAAACATTTTAAAAATCGGACATGTTGGCTGGATTCACAAGATGTGTACCTTTCATTTGCTGTATTGGACTTGTTAACCTGTCGAGCCCCGGGGTTCTGCTAGCGGAACTCCTCCCACATTCCACTGAAAAGGCAGAGCGCGAAATTCCAAAAATATTTTTTTGAAATATTTAACTTTCACACATTAACAAGTCCAATACAGCTAATGAAAGATACACATCATGTGAATCCAGCCAACATGTCAGATTTTTTTAATGTTTTACAGGGAAAACACAATATGTATTTATGTTAGCTCACCAACAAATAGAAAAAACATTTTTCACAGCACAGGTAGCATGCACAAAATCAACCAAACTAAAATAGAACAAACCAAATCAACCAAGAAACAACTTCATCAGATGACAGTCTTATAACCTCTTAATATGTTCAACATAGGATGGCCAAGCACAGGAAGCAGCTCTTTCAGCAGTTTAGTAGGAATAGGATCCAGTATGCAGCTTGAAGGTTTAGAGGCCATGATTATTTTCATCATTGTGTCAAGAGATATAGTACTAAAACACTTAAGTGTCTCTCCCGATCCCAGGCCTTGGCAGAGCTGTGCAGATCCAGGACAGCTAAGCCCTGGAGGAATACGCAGATTCAAAGAGGAGTCCGTAATTTGCTTTCTAATGGTCATGATCTTTTCCTCAAAGAAGTTCATGAATTTATTACTGCTGAAGTGAAAGCCATTGTCTCTTGGGGAATGCTGCTTTTTAGTTAGCTTTGCAACAGTATCAAAAATAAATGTTGGATTGTTCTTATTTTCCTCGATTAAGTTGGAAAAGTAGGATGATCGAGCAGCAGTGAGGGCTCTTCGGTACTGCACGGTACTGTCTTTCCAAGCTGGTCGGAAGACTTACAGTTTTGTGTGGCGCCATTTCCGTTCCAATTTCCTGGAAGCTTGCTTCAAAGCTCGGGTATTTTCTGTATACCAGGGAGCTAGTTCCTTATGACAAATGTTTTTCGTTTTTAGGGGTGCAACTGCATCTAGGGTATTGCGCAAGGTTAAATTGAGTTCCTCAGTTAAGTGGTTAACTGATTTTTGTCCTCCGACGCCCTTGGGTAGGCAGAAGGAGTCTGGAAGGGCATCAAGGAATTTTTGTGTTGTCTGAGAATTTATAGCACGACTTTTGATGCTCCTTGGTTGGGGTCTGAGCAGATTATTTGTTGCGATTGCAAACGTAATAAAATGGTGGTCCGATAGTCCAGGATTATGTGGGAAAACATTAAGATCTACAACATTTATTCCATGGGACAAAACTAGGTCCAGAGTATGACTGTGGCAGTGAGTAGGTCCAGAGACATGTTGGACAAAACCCACTGAGTCGATGATGGCTCCGAAAGACTTTTGGAGTGGGTCTGTGGACTTCTCCATATGAATATTAAAATCACCAAAAATTAGAATATGATCTGCTATGACTACAAGGTCTGATAGGAATTCAGGGAACTCAGAGAGGAACGCTGTATATGGCCCAGGAGGCCTGTAAACAGTAGCTATAAAAAGTGATTGAGTAGGCTGAATAGATTTCATGACTAGAAGCTTAAAAGACGAAAACGTCATTTTTTTTTTTGTAAATTGAAATTTGCTATCATAAATGTTAGCAACACCTCCGCCTTTGCGGGATGCACAGGGGATATGGTCACTAGTGTAACCAGGAGGTGAGGCCTCATTTAACACAGTAAATTCATCAGGCTTAAGCCATGTTTCAGTCAGGCCAATCACATCAAGATTATGATCAGTGATTAGTTCATTAATAACTATGACTGCCTTTGAAGTGAGGGATCTAACATTAAGTAACCCTATTTTGAGATGTGAGGTATCATGATCTCTTTCAATAATGGCAGGAATGGAGGAGGTCTTTATCCTAATAAGATTGTTAAGGCGAACTAAACTTTATCCTAACCCTAAACCTAATCCTAGCTCTTAACCCTAACCCTACAACTAACCCTCGCTCCTAAACTTAATATTTAACTTAATTCTAACCCTAACACTAATTCTAACCTTAACCCTAAACCCCCTAGAAATAGCATTTGACCTTGTGGGGACTAACAAAATGTCCCCAGCTGGTCAACTTTTTGTTTGTTTACTATTCTTGTAGGGACTTCTGGTCCCCACAAGAATAGTTAAACACGTCCACACACACACACACACACACACACACACACACACACACACACACACACACACACACACACACACACACACACACACACACACACACACACACACACACACACACTCACACTCACACTCAACCCCTTTCCCCCACAAACAACCATAAACGCAACAGTTGTTCCATCCCTGAGCCCAACTCAAGAAAGCACTTGATTTACGAATGCATAGACAGTTGCAGCTGTTTGTGAAGGCATGGCAAATTAAGCAAAAGCGGGCAAAAACGGTGCGATTTGATTAACCATTGTCAAGTCCTAGGTAATTGAGAGCCTCCACTGTTACATTGACACCCCAACGCACACATACACAATCACACAAAAACACACTTTCACACTCATCACATATGCTGTGCCTACTGTCTATTATCTATTCTGTTGTCTAGTCACTTTACCCTTATCTATATATACGTACATAGCTACCTCAAATTCCTCATAACCCTGCACATCGACTCGGTAAAGTAAAATGTTTATTTGATCTTTATTTAACTAAGCAAGTCAGTTAAGAAGAAATTCTTATTTACAATGATGGCCTACACCGGCCAAATCCGGACAACACTGGACCAATTGTGCACCGCCCTATGGGACTCCCAATCACAGCCGGGTGTGATACAGCCTGGAATCGAACCAGGGTGTCTGTAGTAATGCCTCAAGCACTGAAATGCAGTGCCTTAGAATGCTGCACCACTCGGAAGTGGTTCATCCCTGTACAGTGTATAAACATGTTATTTTTAATCGTTATTGTTATTCTTTATTCACTGTGTATTTATTCCTCTTGTCACTATTTCATTACTTGTTTTTATCTTAATCTTTAACTCTGCATTGTTGGAAAAGGACCCGTAAGTAAGCATTTCAGTGTAAGTTTACACTTGTTGTTTACAAAGCATGTGACAAATAAACATGTATTTGATCTGATTACAATTAACTACAATACTTGCTACACATGTAATTACACTGTAATAAGAACCTCTTAAAATGTAGTGTTACCATATGTTCTCATGCTTTAATGTAAATCAAAGCCTCATCAAAATAATTATGGGTAAACCCCTGTTGCTTAACTCTACTCTAATGTCTTAATACCCTCCCACCTCCATACCCAAGCATATAACAAATCACATTACTGCCGCTTAACAAATCCCATCAACTAAAGCAAATGTGATATCTCTAGTTTGTCTTTTATAATACAGATTAATAGCTTTTCACTGTAGATTATCATGGGGAAGGGAGGGGGATGGTTATAGCCTATATGCTGAAAAGCCAAAAGGAAACATAAATGCATAATAGGTTTATAATTGAATCATACCCATTTAAAGAGGGAGGAAAGTGATAGTTCAAAAAATGGAAGAGGCGTCTGAAATGGTGCATATGTGCATGGGCTTATTAATTTATCTCTCTCCAGATTGGGTGCGTAATGAATGACAGTGTGCTTACTCAGGTGGAAGGATATTCACGCCACATAGAGAGAATGAATAATGTATGATACAAAGTTCTGCAAAACTGTAATCACAATTCAGGAAATCGAGTACAGAGTGACAATTTCAGGCCCTATATTTCTTTTATGCTGTATTTTAAACTCACTTTGTGTGTTTCAGTCATCTTACGCAATGTGAAGTCTATACCTATCTTGAATTAGACTTTTCTTTCTCTGTTTTGGCCATCTGCATGCTCGCTACCTACATCATGTACTGTACATTTTATGAGTGAAATATGCCTTTTTTAACCTGCTGTAACAAAGGGCTGAAACATGGTATCATGATGAAAGAAAGGCAACAATTGACCTTCTTCCCAAACTATCTCCATCTCCATCCTCCTTTGAGGTAAATCATTATTGATGACAAGATCAACCATATCCAGATTACTTCACAGCTTATCAAACTGACATGGTACTGATTTAGGTAGAGGTTTTTTTATGCTCCAGTCTCCAGATACCTTCATGACAGTCTCTCATTCAAATCCTTCTCGCTTATCTTCCATCACCAGATTGGTGTTCTTGCAAACATGAAACACAAATTATGTAATTTACCAATGTCACCAGATGTGTCCGACATTTTGGTAATTAACAGTTCATCTATGACTATCTATTGTGATTTTGGTAATTCATACTTGAATAACTTAAAAAACATTATTCAGTATAAAATATTACAATATGTGTTCAGATTGTCCATGAGTTTCTAGTGGAGAGACCATGGTTAAAGATAAATTAGCCTTATTAATGAAAAAAGCATCTAATCAACAATGGCATTATTTTCAAATAACTCTGTAACTTTTCCAACTATTGACTTTTTCACAACTTCAACCAGTTTGACACCAAACCATTTACAACAAAGACACAAAACATATTGACATAATAAAAAAGTTACAAGTATGTAGAAAATATACTGAACAAAAAGATAATACAACAATTTCAAGGATATTACTGAATTACAGTTCATATAAGAAAATCAGTCAATTTAAATAAATTCATTAGGCCCTAGTCTATGGATTTCACATGACTGGGAATACAGATATGCATATGTGTCAAGTGTCAATGTGCAGCGGTTAGGACGGAGTCAGGCGCAGGACACAGAACTGAGTAAAATATGTACTTTACTCGAAAAGAAACAACAAATATTTCCACGCAGGGAAACACACCAGCTCACAGAAGTCTTGAACACTAAACAAAGAACAAACACGCACAAAACCATGTAGGAACTAGAGGGTTAAATAGAGAATAAATGATAACTTAATGGGAACCAGGTGTGTACAAGCAAGACAAAACAAATGGAAAAAGAAACGTAGATCGGATGCAGCTAGAAAGCCGGTGACGACGACCTTTATACTGATAACAAGTTCAAACAGGTGCCATTAATACAGGTAACGAGTGGAGGACAGAGGAGCCTCTTAAAGAAGAAGTTACAGGTCTGTGAGAGCCAGAAATCTTGCTTGTTTGTAGGTGACCAAATACTTATTTTCCACCATAATTTGCAAATAAATTCATAAAAAATCCTACAATGTGATTTTCTGGATTTTTTTTTCTCATTTTGTCTGTCATAGTTGAAGTGTACCTATGATGAAAATTACAGGCCTCTCTCATCTTTTTAAGTGGGAGAACTCGCACAATTGGTGGCTGACTAAATACTTTTCTGCCCCACTGTATATAGTAAGTTCATGGTTTATATTTAGGATCATGGTTAACAGCTTTTTCATTACATTTTACAATGTACAAAAATATATGTTAGTGCCATGTTTCATGAGCTGAAATTAAAGATCCCATCAATGGAGAAGGGGTTATGGTATGGGCAGGCATAAGGTATGGACAACGAACAAAATGGCATTTTATCAATGGCAGTTTGAATGCACAGAAATACCGTGACGAGATCCTGAGGCCCATTTTTTGTAACACGATACTTTGACCAACAGATGCATATCTGTATTCCCAGTCATGTGAAATCCACAAATTAAGGCTTAATGAATTGGGACTGAGAAGTTGTTAGAAATTGTGTTTGCTTGCTTTATGTTGTTACTGTACATTTTAAAAATTGTACATTATAATGGCTATGCATTGCAATTTGGTTCGCTAAAAACAGACCTTAGTTGTAGAGTGTCCCTGAAACACCCATGAGTATAGAATATAGACTAGAAGGCCTGATATCGCAAAAAAGTTCAAGGTCGCTCTGTCAGCACTGCACATTCTGCTGTACACAGATCAATAAACCCCCATACAATTTGCAGTACAACTCATTTCCCTCAACTGTAAGCGATTGGATTATTACTTCCAAACCATCTCACAGAGGGTAAGAGACATATGTAAAATGCCTTCCATTGGCACCTTCGACATGAGCCACTGCGTCTCAGTGGGTCGTCATTGGACATTTTGTGTAATACCTTGTCTTACTGTATGATTTTTTTGTGGGGTGAGAAATAAGTGTTTCTTCTCTGAAACACAACGATTTAGATATTCATTTGTTGCAAACCAACTCTCAACACTCCAGCGCGCCGAGACTGCAGTGGCCCCCAAGGTTAAAGCGGACATTGGGAAGTAATTAAGATAAAGCTAATAGAATTCATTTATAGTTCAATAAGCCACAGTTTAATTGAAATGGCTAAGCCCGACTTTGTCTCCTAGTAATGGTGAAAATAAAACATAAAAACAGTAATTGATTTTCAGTTTCATGCGGCTCTGGAAAGGGATCAGGGTGTTATGCTCAGGAGAAATGGCCACCTGAGCCCCCAGAGCATGAACAAACACACACACACACACACACACACACGCACACAGTCATAACATTTGAAATAGTCTCCTTTTATTTTCTTATGGACTAAAGGTGTGTGTGTGTGTGTGTGTGTGTGTGTGTGTGTGTGTGTGTGTGCGTGCGTGCGTGCGTGCGTGCGTGTTTAATTATACTTGTGGGGACCAGAAATCCCCAAAATAATTTTAAACTAACAACATTTTACCAACTGGGGACATTTTGTTAGTACCCACAAGGTCAAATGCTATTTCTAGGGGGTTTAGGATTAAGGTTAGAATTAGTGTTAGGGTTAGGAGCTAGGCTTAGTTTTAGGGTTAAGGTTAGGATCTAGGGTTAGGTTTAGGGTCACAGTTAAGGTTAGGTTGAAGGTTATGGTTAGGGTGAGGATATGGGTTAGGGTTAGGTTTACGTTTAGGAAAAATAGGATTTTGAACAGGGCTGAATTGTGTGTCCCTGAAAGGTTAGTTACACAAGACTGTGTGTGTGTGTGTGTGTGTGTGTGTGTGTGTGTGTGTGTGTGTTTACTTCACAAACAATTTTGGATCCATTTGTTTGCTTTGGAACCCAGAGGGATTCATCTCCCTCTCCAGGTTCACAGAGTTAACACGTCACAGCTAACTCACTGGCATGACTAGCACGCAGGTTAGCGTTTTCATCATGACTCTTGTTCTAGAGGCAGCTCTGCAGAGTTGTCACTAGCTGGCACAGCCAAAACGTTATAAAATCTGATTTTAAACCTAACCCTAACCTTAATCACACTGCTAACCCTAATGCCTAACCTAACCAACAAAGCCTCCTTCACTCATGCCGCCAAACACCCTCGTATAACTGACTATCCTACCGATCCTTGACTTCGGCGATGTCATTTATAAAATAGCCCCCGACACTCTACTCAGCAAACTGGATGTAGTCTATCACAGTGCCATCCGTTTTATCCCCAAAGCCCCATATACTACCCACCACTGCGACCGGTATGGCTGGCCCTCACTACATATCCGTCGCCAAACCTACTGGCTCCAGGTCATTTGCTAGGTAAAGCCGCGCCTTATCTCAGCTCACTGGTCACCATAGCAACACCCACCCGTAGCATGCGCTCCAGCAGGTATATCTCACTGGTCATCCCCAAAGCCAAAACTTATTTTGGCCGCCTTTCTTTCTCCTTTCTCTCTTTTCAGTTCTCTGCTGCCAATGATTGGAACAAATTGCAAAAATCTCTTAAGCTGGAGTCTTATATCTCCCTCTCTAACTTTAAGCATCAGCTGTCTGAGCAGCTTACCGATCACTATACCTGTACACAGCCAATCTGTAAATAGCACACCCGACTACCTCATCCCCATATTATTACTTACCCTCTTGCTCTCTTGCACCCCGGTATCTCTACTTGCACATCATCATCTGCACACCTATCACTCCATTGTTAATGCTACATTGTAATTATTTTGCCTCTAGGGCCTATTTATTGCCTTACCTCCCTACTCTTCTACATTTGCTGACACTGTACATAGATTTTTCTATTTTTATTTTATTTTGTGCTATTGACTGTTCGTTTGTTTATGTGATTTTCTGATGAGAAAGCTCATCAGAAAAAGCATTGACTGTCTCCCTCTGTTACACATTCTGAACACTTTCTGGAGTGAATGGGATATTATCTCTCTCTCTCTTTCTCTCTCTCCCTCTCTCAAATATAGTAATAAATACTAGTTTGAGGGATCTTTAAGGAAGATGTGATATAAAATGTATTTCTTTGGAGATAAACATTGAAACCAGAGAAATAAAGAAAATGTTCATAAAAATGGTTGTTGCTGAAATAAATATTACACCTACAACATTGTTATGGCACGTAATGCATTTCAATGGACCTGGAATTTTGGCTAGGTATCAGTTAGCAAATTAATTAGAGTGACACATCACCTCTATTTCCTGGTCTGTGTGACACGCTTGGCCTTAATGTGCTCTTCTCTCTCTCTCTCTACAACAGCAAGGGCAGAAGCATGGGGAGGCATCTTAGTGCTCGCCCTCTGTCTCATTCATTCTGTTCATGCCATGCCAGAAGACTCCCACAATACTGTATGCTTTGTTTCTCAGGCAGGGAACATTCTGTGGAGGACACTCTCACAGCATTTTCTTAATTCTCAGTCATAGCTATTGACCTGGGTCTTACAGAAAGTAAACATGTACACAGGTCTGTACATGAAAATGAACTGCAGTGTAATCTAGTCCTCTGAGCCCAATCTAGTCATAATTTGGTGTGTTAGTTGCAGGTTGAGGTTTTTTCTGATGAGTCTCGTCCTGGAGGCAGAACTGAGCGATTTCTGCTTTACGTGCCAGCTGCAAAGTCAAAATTGTCTATTTTGTGAGAATTCATGAAAACAAATGAGCTTTCTCATCTTAAGATTTATTTTATTTTTATTTCACCTTTATTTAACCAAGTAGGACAGTTGGGAACAAGTTCTCATTTACAACTGCGACCTGGCCAAGATAAAGCAAAGCAGTGCGACAAAAACAACAACACAGAGTTACACATAAAGAAACGTACAGTCAATGTGCGGTCAAGTGTAGATAACAGATAACAGTTTGAACAAACTTTATTGCAAAGCTGTCAAGAGTTGATGTTGTTAAGACATAGTTATATTATTTTTTGTCTGTTAGAGGTCACTATGTACTGAGTCTCTTGATCATGCAACATAGTGAAGGAGCATCCCATTGACTTAATGTTCCATCCATTATGCACTCCTCCATTTTCTTCACCCGTACATACATTCTATGAACAATTGATCAAGTAAATTTACATTTCACACACTAAAAGAACAGGAACTTGGATAACAAGGGAAGGTTCTAGAATAGTCAGCAGCACATATTTTCAGAAGCGTAAGCCTTCATGGGGATATTTCATCATCAGGCTTTATTCTCTGTCTGCTACTGAAGGTTGACTGTCTGCCGCCAGC